>NC_089804.1:497500-752500 GCF_029633855.1 Hoplias malabaricus | reverse complement strand
ATGGCCTAATCTGCCCATATCAGAAGGTTATGATGATGATGATGATGATGAGGGGTGTAATCATGACCTGTCAATCAAAACCACAACCAATGAGAGGAGGATCCACTCTGTGTGTGTGTGTGTGTGTGTGTGTGAATGGGGGATTACCCAGAGTGGAGGATATATATTCTCTCTCTCTCTCTCTCTCTCTCTCTCACTCACACACACACACACACACACACACAGCTGGAAGGTGACAGTGGGCTTCAGGAGAGTTGGCGTGTGTTGAACTTCTAAACCTCAGTGGAGCGTGTGTGTGGTGTTTATTTTTATTTGTGTGTGTGTGTGTAGTGTATATTTGTGTGTGTGTGTAGTGTTTACTCTGTGAGTGCTTGTATAGTGTATGTTTAGTGTTTATGTGTGTGTAGTGTTTACTCTGTGAGTTCTTTGTAGAGTGTATATTTAGTGTGTGTGTGTGTGTGCATGTGTGTAGTATTTACTCTGTGAGTGTTTGTATAGTGTATATTTAGTGTGTGTGTGTGTGTGCGTGTGTGTAGTGTTTACTCTGTGAGTGTTTGTATAGTGTATATTTAGTGTGTGTGTATTTCTGTGTGTGTGTAGTGTTTAGTCTGTGAGTGTTTGTATAGTGTATATTTTAATGAGTGTGTGTGTAGTGTTTACTCTGAGTGTTTGCATCGTGTATATTTAGTGTGTGTAGTGTTTACTGTGTGAGTGTTTGTATAGTGTATATTTAGTGTGTGTGTGTAGTGTTTACTGTGTGAGTTGTCTGTATAGTGTATATTTTAATGAATGTGTGTGTGTAATGTTTACTCTGAGTGTTTGTATAGTGTATATTTAGTGTGTGTGTGTAGTGTTTACTCTGTGAGTTGTTTGTATAGTGTATATTTTAATGAGTGTGTGTGTAGTGTTTACTCTGTGAGTGTTTGTATAGTGTATATTTAATGTGTGTGTGTGTGTGTGTATTTCTGTGTGTGTGTAGTGTTTAGTCTGTGTGTGATTTTATAGTGTATATTTAGTGTGTGTGTGTGTAGTGTTTACTCGGTGAGTGTTTGTATAGTGTATATTTTTAATGAGTGTGTGTGGTGTTTACTCTGAGTGTTTGTATAGTGTATATTTAGTGTGTGTGTGTGTGTATTTCTGTGTGTGTGTAGTGTTTAGTCTGTGTGTGATTGTATAGTGTATATTTAGTGTGTGTGTATAGTGTTTACTCTGAGTGTTTGTATAGTGTATATTTAGTGTGTGTAGTGTTTACTTTGTGAGTGTTTGTATAGTGTATATTTAGTGTGTGTGTGTGTAGTGTTTACTCTGTGAGTGTTTGTATAGTGTATATTTTAATGAGTGTGTGTGGTGTTTACTCTGAGTGTTTGTATAGTGTATATTTAGTGTGTGTGTATTTCTGTGTGTGTGTAGTGTTTAGTCTGTGTGTGATTGTATAGTGTATATTTAGTGTTTGTGTGTGTAGTGTTTACTCTGTGAGTTCTTTGTAGAGTGTATATTTAGTGTGTGTGTGTGTGCATGTGTGTAGCATTTACTCTGTGAGTGTTTGTATAGTGTATATTTAGTGTGTGTGTAGTGTTTACTCTGAGTGTTTGTATAGTGTATATTTAGTGTGTGTAGTGTTTACTTTGTGAGTGTTTGTATAGTGTATATTTAGTGTGTGTGTGTGTAGTGTTTACTCTGTGTTTGTATAGTGTATATTTTAATGAGTGTGTGTGGTGTTTACTCTGAGTGTTTGTATAGTGTATATTTAGCGTGTGTGTATTTCTGTGTGTGTGTAGTGTTTAGTCTGTGTGTGATTGTATAGTGTTTATTTAGTGTGTGTGTGTGTGTGTAGTGTTTACTCTGTGAGTGTTTGTATAGTGTATATTTAAATGTGTGTGTGTAGTGTTTACTCTGTGAGTGTTTGTATAGTGTATATTTAAATGAGTGTGTGTAGTGTTTACTCTGAGTGTTTGTATAGTGTATATTTAGTGTGTGTAGTGTTTCCTTTGTGAGTGTTTGTATAGTGTATATTTAAATGTGTGTGTGTAGTGTTTACTCTGAGTGTTTGTATAGTGTATATTTAGTGTGTGTAGTGTTTCCTTTGTGAGTGTTTGTATAGTGTATATTTAGTGTGTATGTGTGTGCGTGTGTTTGTGTGTGTGTGTTGTGTTTACTTTGTGAGTTGTTTGTATAGTGTATATTTAGTGAGTGGGTGTGTGTGTGTGTGGCAGAGAGAGAGAGAGAGAGATGTTTGCAGGTCGTGCAGGTGCTGCAGGGTTGGGGGCCGGGCCAAAGGGGTCAAAGTTCACGGTGAATGACCTCTACGGCTTCAACAGTCGGAAGATGAAGGGCTCAGGGGTGGTGGAGGTCCTGGGACGATTTGGGGCACGTTCCAGAGACGTCCAGGGGCAGGGGCAGAGCGGTTGCCGTGACGACCCGTCAGCTCAGATCCTGGAGGCTGCTCGGAGGCTGATGGAGAGGCGGAGACTGGAGCTGTACCTGAGAGAGTGTGACCTGTCCATCAAAGACAGCACAGCCAGCCTCACCTGCATGCCCTACAGGTGAGTCACAACACACACATACACACCTGAGTCCTGCTCCCTTTCTAGTGAGAGGTTAGTGAGTTCAGTGCTCATTGACACCACAGCTATTCATCTCTCTCCCTCACTCCCTTTCTCTCTCTCTCTCTCCCTCTCTCTCCCTCCCTTTCTCTCTCTCTCTCTGGGTGTTAGAAACCAGGCATATCTTGGAAAAAATTTATTGTTTATTATTTTGAGTGTAAACTCTCAATGCATCAACTTGAACTTCAAAAATTATTGAATTAGTGACACAACCGTACAATGAAATTTGACCTCTGCATTTAACCCATTCCTGGCAGTGAACCCACTCACACTAGTGATTAGGGGCAGTGAACACACACACCCGGAGCAGCGAACAGCCATTTTTAGTGCCCAGGGAGTGTTCTAACAAGCTGTGCTACTGATTAATATAGAGTAACTAAGGTTTGTAAAAAAGATTTGACTAGTTTACACTGTGTTTAGTGTTTAAAGTGAGTTTACACTGTGTTCAGTGTTTACAATGGGTTTACACTGTGTTCAGTGATTACAGTGAGTTTACACTGTGTTCAGTGTTTACAATGGGTTTACACTGTGTTTAGTGTTTACAGTGAGTTTACACTGTGTTCAGTGTTTACAATGGGTTTACACTGTGTTCAGTGTTTACAGTGAGTTTACACTGTGTTTAGTGTTTACAATAGGTTTACACTGTGTTTAGTGTTTACAGTGAGTTTACACTGTGTTTAGTGTTTACAATGGGTTTACACTGTTCAGTGTTTACAGTGAGTTTACATTGTGTTTAGTGTTTACAGTGAGTTTACACTGTGTTTAGTGTTTACAATGGGTTTACACTGTGTTCATTGTTTACAGTGAGATTACACCGTGTTCAGTGTTTACAGTTAGTTTACACTATGTTCAGTGTTTACAATGAATTTACACTGTGTTTAGTGTTTACAGTGAGATTACACTGTGTTTAGTGTTTACAGTATGTTCAGTGTTTACAATGGGTTTACAGTGTGTTTAATGTTTACAGTGAGTTTACACTGTGTTTAGTGTTTACAATGGGTTTACACTGTGTTCATTGTTTACAGTGAGATTACACTGTGTTCAGTGTTTACAGTGAGTTTACACTGTGTTTAGTGTTTACAATGGGTTTACACTGTGTTCATTGTTTACAGTGAGATTACACTGTGTTTAGTGTTTACAGTGAGATCACACTGTGTTCAGTGTTTACAGTGAGTTTACACTGTGTTCAGTGTTTACAGTAGGTTCAGTGTTTACAATGGGTTTACACTGTGTTCAGTGTTTACAATGGGTTTACATTGTGTTTAGTGTTTAGTTCATTCACCATGCATTTATTTTAAGTTGACATTCTTTAACTGTTGACTGTATGTTTACAATAAGTTTACACAGTTCTAATAAAACATCTCTCGTAAATTTACAGTATATTTATGGTGCGTGTGTAGGGATGCTGAAGGATCTTCTCTCTGATTGATTATAGAGTGGATATGTATTGCTGTGGCTCAAAAGTGTCTGTAGGTGTGAGTGAATGTGTGAGTGTGTGTCGCTCTGTGAAGGACTGGTGCCGCCTCCAGGGTGTGTTCCTGCCTTGTGCCCAGTGGTTCTGGGTAGACTCCGGACCCACAACCGCCCTTTTTTGTTGTTATTGTTTGCTGTGTGACATTATTGATCCAATATTAATATCAGAAAACTTTATCATATTATTGATGTGATATTATTATAGAGCTGTTTAACTGATCACACTCACTGATTGATTATTGATTCATGGCCCATTTGCAGGAATCTGGGAAAGTGTGGGTTACGAGTGTCTTGTATGGGACTGGGTGAGTCTCACACACACACACACATATACATACACACACACACACACACATATATACATACACACATATACATATACACACACTTGTGTTTTTTTGTGCTGTTTGCTGACATGTAGTGTGTGTGTGTGTGTGTGTGTGTCTTTCAGGTACCTGGGTAACATTTGGCTCCCAAATTTCTGATGAGGTCAGTTCTCTCTCTCTCCCTTTTACACACACACTCTGATTTTTGTTTCTGAATATGAGAGTTGTTACTTTATTGCTGTAGTGTGTGTGTGTGTGTTACAGGTGGCTGAGAGTGTGTTAAGTGTAGCGTATGAGAACGGTGTTAATCTGTTTGACACGGCAGAGATCTACGCCTCAGGAAGGTCAATTAATGATTTTAAATTCCCCAGTGTTTATATTCAGGTAAGCTTCATGATTTAAGGTGGACTGGTTTCTAACATTGTTCTCTCTCTGTTTCTGTAGAGCAGAGACAACACTGGGGAATATTATCAAGAAAAAAGGATGGAGGTAGCTGTGTGTGTGTGTCTGTGTGTGTTAATGAATTGTGTATACTGTGTGTGTAATGTGTATTTTTTGTTTCAGGCGATCCAGTTTTGTAATCACTACAAAGATCTACTGGGGTGGACAGTGAGTTGTGTGTGTGTAGAGTGACAGTGAGAGAAAGTGTGTGTGTGTGTAGAGTGACAGTGAGAGAAAGTGTGTGTGTGTGTAGAGTGAAAGTGAGAGAAAGTGTGTGTGTGTGTGTGTAGAGTGAGAGAAAGTGTGTGTGTGTGTAGAGTGAAAGTGAGAGAAAGTGTGTGTGTGTGTGTAGAGTGAGAGTGAGAGAAAGTGTGTGTGTGTGTGTAGAGTGAGAGTGAGAGAAAGTGTGTGTGTGTGTGTAGAGTGAGAGTGAGAGAAAGTGTGTGTGTGTAGAGTGAGAGTGAGAGAAAGTGTGTGTGTGTGTGTGTAGAGTGAGAGTGAGAGAAAGTGTGTGTGTGTGTGTAGAGTGAGAGTGAGAGAAAGTGTGTGTGTGTGTGTGTAGAGTGAGAGTGAGAGAAAGTGTGTGTGTGTGTGTAGAGTGAGACTGAGAGAAAGTGTGTGTGTGTGTGTAGAGTGAGAGTGAGAGAAAGTGTGTGTGTGTGTGTGTAGAGTGAGAGTGAGAGAAAGTGTGTGTGTGTGTGTGTAGAGTGAGAGTGAGAGAAAGTGTGTGTGTGTGTGTAGAGTGAGACTGAGAGAAAGTGTGTGTGTGTGTAGAGTGAGAGTGAGAGAAAGTGTGTGTGTGTGTGTGTAGAGTGAAAGTGAGAGAAAGTGTGTGTGTGTGTGTGTAGAGTGAGAGTGAGAGAAAGTGTGTGTGTGTGTGTGTAGAGTGAGAGTGAGAGAAAGTGTGTGTGTGTGTGTGTGTAGAGTGAGAGTGAGAGAAAGTGTGTGTGTGTGTAGAGAGAGTGAGAGAAAGTGTGTGTGTGTGTGTGTAGAGTGAGAGTGAGAGAAAGTGTGTGTGTGTAGAGTGAGAGTGAGAGAAAGTGTGTGTGTGTAGAGTGAAAGTGAGAGAAAGTGTGTGTGTGTGTGTAGAGTGAAAGTGAGAGAAAGTGTGTGTGTGTGTAGAGTGACAGTGAGAGAAAGTGTGTGTGTGTGTGTGTGTGTGTAGAGTGAGGGTGAGAGAAAGTGTGTGTGTGTGTGTGTGTGTAGAGTGAAAGTGACAGAAAGTGTGTTTGTGTGTGTAGTGTGAGAGTGAGAGAAAGTGTGTGTGTGTAGTGTGAGAGAAAGTGTGTGTGTAGTGTGAGAGAAAGTGTGTGTGTGTAGTGTGAGAGAAAGTGTGTGTGTGTGTAGAGTGACAGTGAGATAAAGTGTGTGCGTGTAGGGTGAGAGAAAATGTGTGTGTGTGGAGTGAGGGTGAAAGTGTATGTGTGTGTTTGTGTAGAATGAGAGAATGTGTGTGTGTGTGTGTGTGTGTGTGTGTGGAGTGAGAGTGAAAGCGTGTGTGTGTAGCGTGAGAGTGAGAGAAAGTGTGTGTGTGTGTGTAGAGGGAGAGAGAGTTGGTGTGTGTGTAGAGTGAGAGTGAAAGTGAGTGTGTGTGAGCGTGTGTAGAGTGAGAGAGAAAGTTTGTGTGTAGAGTGAGAGTGAGAGAAAATGTGTGTGCGTGTATAGAGTGAGAGAAGGTGTGTGCGTGTGTAGTGAGTGAGAGAATGTGTGTGTGTGTGTGTGTGTGTAGAGTGAGAGAAAGTGTGTGTGTGTGCGTGTAGAGTGAGAGAAAGTGTGTGTGTGTGCGTGTAGAGTGAGAGAAAGTGTGTGCGTGTGTAGAGTGAGAGTGAGAGAAAGTGTGTGTGTACAGTGAAAGTGAGTGTGTGTGTGTGTGTAGAGTGAGAGGGTGTGTGTGTGTGTGTGTATAGAGTGAGAGTGTGTGTGTGTGTGTGTGTATAGAGTGAGAGTGTGTGTGTAGAGTGAGAGTGTGTGTGGAGTGAGAATGTCTGTGTTGAGAGATTGTGTGTGTGTAGAGTGAGAGAAAGTGTGTGTGTGTGTATATAGAGTGAGAGTCTGTGTGTAGAGAGAAAGTGTGAGTGTGTGTGTGTGTGTAGAGTGTGTATGTTTGTTTGTAAAAGAATGTTTTCTCTGAAGGGCGGAGACAGAGAGGGGATTGTCCAGGAAACACATTATTGAAGGTACGACTCGTGAACTCTTTTTGGGTTTAGTAATATTGATTAATGAAGAATACAGATCATTAATACTGATTAGTGAAGAATACAGATCATTAATATTGATTAATGATAAATACTGAGAGCTAAGGTGAAGTCTGAGGCTGAGTGTGTGTCCCCAGGGCTCAGAGGATCTCTCTCCCGATTACAGATGGACTACGTGGACATTGTCTTCGCAAACCGAACAGACATCAACACCCCCATGGAGGGTCAGTAACTCTGTGTGTGTGTGTGTGTGTGTGTGTGTGTGATGTGAGAGTGTGGTGTGGGTGTGTGTCTGGTCTGTGAGTACGGGGTGTGTGTGTGTGAGTGGTGTGTGTGTGGTGTGTGTGTGTGTGATGTGAGAGTGTGGTGTGTGTGTGTGTGATGTGAGAGTGTGGTGTGTGTGTGTGATGTGAGAGTGTGGTGTGTGTGTGTGTGTGTCTGGTCTGTGAGTACGGGGTTTGTGTAGAGGTGGTGATTAATCAGGGGTTATGTTTTTGTTTATCTGTGTGTGTGGTTGTGTTTGCTTGTGTTTGTGGTACACGTTTGTGTGTGTGTGTAGAGGTGGTGAGGGCGATGACGTTTGTGATTAACCAGGGCTTGGCGATGTACTGGGGAACCTCACGCTGGAGCGCAATGGAGATCATGGTGAGAGTACATCCAACACACACACTGTACACACACATATCCACTGTTTATACACACACAGTACACACACACACACACACTGTCTACACACACACTGTTCATACACACAATACACACACACACACACACACTGTACCCACACACACACACTGTTCATACACACAGTACACACACACACACACAGTACCCACACACTGTTCCCACACACACACACTGTTCTTACACACAGTGCACACTGTACCCACACACACACTGTTCACATACATACAGTACACACATACACTGTTCATACACACAATACACACTGTACCCACACACTGTACCCACACACACACTGTACACACACACACACTGTTCTAACACACAGTACACACACACACACACACTGTCTACACACACACTGTTCATACACACAATACACACACACACACACACTGTACCCACACACACACACTGTTCATACACACAGTACACACACACACACACAGTACCCACACACTGTTCCCACACACACACACTGTTCTTACACACAGTGCACACTGTACCCACACACACACTGTTCACATACATACAGTACACATATACACTGTTCATACACACAATACACACTGTACCCACACACTGTACCCACACACACACTGTACACACACACACACTGTTCTAACACACAGTGCACACACACACACACTGTCTACACACACACTGTTCATACACACAATACACACACACACTGTACCCACACACTGTTCACACACACACACTGTTCATACACACAATACACACACACACAGTGCCCACACACTGTTCCCACACACAGTACACACACACACACACACAGTACCCACACACTGTTCCCACACACACACACACACACAGTACCCACACACTGTTCCCACACACACACACACACTGTAGTGGTAAAAACAGTTCAAGTTCATCCTATAACCCCTTGCTTCCACTTTTAATTGTCTTTACCACGCAGGAGAGGACAGATTCAGTGTCAGACTCGCAGTTGGGTTCCAATAAATTTAAGGAGAGAGTTTGTTGCAGAATGTTGATGGTAACTTTATTACAAATAAATAGAAATACAAAATAAAGATGCAATGGGAGCATAAAATTGCATTGATAGCCGTTGGACACGGCGGGTGGGCCCCAATGGCTGCAGGCCTTGTCACGAGCTAAAACACAGTCCGCCACCTGTAACTGAGGTCAATGGCGGTATCGCTGGTCTGCCCTCCTCCCATCATGCACCTTATTCTCTAATTTATAGGGTAGCACCCATCACCTATAGAGGGTGCACACTCACAAAACAGCAAAAAAAAACCCACAAATATCAACAAAATATCAAAACGTATTTGTGGCTTCTACACACCGGCCCCTTAATTGATCTTAAATCAATTAATATTAACATTTACAAGAGGAGCCGTAAATAATAATTAATTAAATTAGTAGACACTTAAGGGCTTTTCTAGAATGAATAATAATAATAATAATAATAATGAGAATGTGTATACATTACATTCCTTTCTAATGTGATCAGAAGACACTGGTCACTCATCCACCAAGAATTCGGCACAGCTTGGTAATGGGTCTCTCAAGGACAGACGTCTTTGTCTGGAGCTTTACTGACCGGACTAATCCCTTGCTATCAGGCCTGGTCTCCAGCACTCTTCCCATTGGCCAGGACCCTCGAGGAGCAGTGGGGTCCACCACTAGGACAATGTCTCCAGCATGTAGATTCTTCTTTACAACTGTCCATTTTTGTCTTTCTTGCTGTAAAAGGAGGTATTCTTTGGTCCATCTACGCCAGAAGAGGTCTGCTATATACTGGACCTGTTTCCAGCGGCGTCTGGCATAGAGATCGGACTTCAGAAAGGTTCCAGGAGGCAAAATGGGCATAGATTTGAGCAGGAGGATGTGGTTGGGGGTTAGCGGTTCCAAGTCATGTGGGTCTGAGGACACTGTGGAAAGGATTGCCTCTGCCTCACAAAATATGGTCTGAAGACCTTCATCATCAATACATTGCTGATGGAGTGTGGGGTTCAGCACTTGCCAGACGGAGCGTATGAGCCTTTCCCAGACTCCGCCGTGATGTGATGCGGCTGGTGGGTTGAAGCTCCATTCAATTCCTTTAGGAAGCAGGGTATTTCGGATCTTTCCCTCGTGCAGTGACATCAGGGCCTTTCTTAGCTCCGCATGAGCCCCCACCAGGTTCGTCCCATTGTCTGACCTGATGTGCTTCACCTGACCTCTCCTGCACACAAATCTTCTCAAAGCATGAATGCATGAATCAGTGTCCAATGAGTAAGCAACTTCCAAATGTATTGCTCTACTAGGCATACAAGTGAAAAGAACTACATACCTTTTGACAGTGCTTCTTCCTCGCCTTACTTCAATTGGACCGAAGTAGTCTAATCCCACATTTGTGAAGGGAGGAAGGTCAGGCAGGATCCTCCAGCGGCAAATCCGCCATCATTTGTTCACCAGCTTTACCCTTCAGACGTCGAAACTTATTTGTGGCTCCTACACACACACTGTACCCACACACACACTGTTCACATACATACAGTACACACACACTGTTCTTACACACAATGCACACACACACACTGTACCCACACACACTGTTCATACACACACTACACACTGTACCCCCCCCACACACTTTTCATACACACAGTACACACACACTGTACCCCCCCCCCCCCACACACACACTTTATACACATACACTATACACACACACACACTGTACACATACATACAGTACACACACACACACTGTTCTTACACACAATGTACACACACACACACACACTGTTCATACACACAATACACACACACACTACACACTGTACCCCCCCCACACACTTTTCATACACACAGTACACACACACAGTTTATACACATACACACACACTGTACCCCCCCCCACACACACACACAGACTGTTCACATACATACAGTACACACACAGCACACACACACACACACACTGTTCTTACACACAATGTACACACACACACGCACTGTCTACACACAATACACACACACACTACACACTGTACCCCCCCCCACACACACACACTGTTCATACACACAGCACACACACACAGTTTATACACATACACACACACACACGCACACACACACATACACTGTTCTTACACACAATGCACACACACACACACAGTTCATACACACAGTACACACACTTCATAAACACACACTATTTACATACATACAGTACACACACAGTTCATACACACAATACACACACACAGTTCATACACATACACTATACACACACACTGTTCACATACATACAGTACACACAGCACACACACTGTTCATACACACAGTACACACACTGTACCCACACACACACACAGACATTTGCCTCCACACACTATTTTCTATTTGTACTTTTAACCTGTGTGTGCATGTGTGTGTGTGTAGGAGGCGTACTCGGTGGCGAGGCAGTTTAATCTGATCCCTCCGCTGTGTGAACAAGCCGAGTATCACTACTTTCAGAGAGAGAAAGTGGAAGTGCAGCTACCAGAACTGTTCCACAAAATTGGTAAGTAACACACACACCTTCTGAATACACAATACAAACTGTACACTCTATATAGATACATAAACTCTAACACACCCCATACCATACACACACACACAAAACGATTTATGTCTGTGTGTGTGTGCAGGTGTAGGTGTGATGACCTGGTCTCCATTAGCCTGTGGTGTGATAACAGGGAAATACTGCGACGGGATCCCAGAATCTTCCCGTGCTGCTCTGAAGGTGTGTGTGTGTGTGCAGTTATATATATATATATATATATATATATATATATATAATGAGTAATGTGTATGTAGCTGTGTGTAATTTGTGTATAATGTGTGTGTGTGTGGAGGGCTATGAGTATCTGAAAGAGAAGGTGCAGAGTGATGAAGGACGGCGGCAGATGATGAAGATCAAAGAAACACAAACACTGGCTCAGAAACTCGGCTGCAGCGCTGCACAACTCGCCATAGGTACACACACACACATATACACACACACACAGTGTATGGGAACACCTGCATTATAGGGACACCACTTTCCACGTATGCTACGAACGTGTAAGTAACTCCAAAAACAATCTTTAAACCTGCTAATGATACATCCAACTTAAAATCACTGTATTTACTTACAAATCACGTACAACCACATCCCTGACATTTTACAACCTTATGGGGACATGACCTGAGTAGTGTTAATAAGGACATAGATGGTTTATAAGCACAGACCCCATACACAACACACAAACATGAACAGATACTGTCAATACAGACTTAAAACGACAAATATTCTGCCAGTCAAATGTAACCAATATTTTAAAAACAGCTTTGTTTTGGTCAATCTGTCTTCAGTCAGATTAGTTTTTTTAAATAACTGCTTGAATGTACACCATACCCATAACACATTACCTACATAAAGTACTATTTTGTGAGATACATGCACTAAAAGTCAGCATTACCACTGTAATGTGAATAAACTCTTCACTGACAGCATGACCCCAGTGTTTAGTTACAGAAATGTAAAACTGCAGTCACAGAGGAGAAAAAAGCAGAATGAAAATGCTGCATTACTGAACCCATCAGCAAAACATTCAACAATTAATAAATAATAATACACAATTTTCTATTTTAAAAGAAAATTACCTTAAAAATGCCTTGTAAAAGTTAAAGTCATGGATAAAATTATGTGCAATAAGAGAAAAAAAACAAACAAAACCTTTTCATATTCTATGAAGTCTTTGGGGATTTACCGGTGCAACATTTTTGGAGGTAAAAAATACTGTAGAATGGAATAAATACAATGGCATTTTTAATAATTACTGTGAAGTTAATATTCAAAAACAAATTGAAAGCAACATGAGAGAAGGCCAAGCATTAGAGAATTTTATTTAGAAATTGTTCAACGCTATTTCATTTGTCACACTTGGACTAAAAGATATTCATTTTAAAAACAGGTCAAAGTCAACCTTTATAGGGAATTAAACTGATTAACTGAGTAAAAACAGACTATTGTTTCAAGTAACAGTCTACATGTGGCCCACCCTACTGAATAACAATGTACATGTGGCTCTTCCTTCTGAATAGCTGTCTTTTGGCACAAATCTGGTACCTGGTCGTAGAACTGAGTACTATTCTTTTAGTCTCTGTTTTTTGAGTCTTGAGTTGGTGGCCAATGAAATAATCCAGCGAGAGCCTGACACTTCAACAAGGAAAACTCGACTGTGAGAACTGGGCATGGAGCGGCGTTCAGTCCAAAAGAAAAATAACTAACAAACAAACAACAAAAAAAAAAAATTAAAAATACAAAACACAAAATCAAAATGTGAATACATGCCAAGTAAACCAGGCCTAACATAACTACTGTTGTTGTGGATTTCAAAGCCTACAGTTCCCATTAAAGATTAGCTTTTGCAACAAAACTGGATCCATTTTGTTGGGAAGCTGTGCTAGTGAAAAAATAACCAAGTAAAAGTGCATCGAGTCAGGCCGAGGCCATGCAGTGCAAAAGTACTATATACATGGCTCTTTCATTCATTCATTCATTATCTGTAACCCTTATCTAGTTCAGGGTCGCGGTGGGTCCAGAGCCTACCTGGACCCACTGCTCTGGGCGCAAGGAGGAAATACACCCTGGAGGGGGTGCCAGTCCTTCACAGGGCAACACAGACACACACACATTCACTCACAACTCACACCTACGGATACTTGAGTCGCCAATCCACCTACCAACGTGTGTTTTTGGAGCGTAGGAGGAAACCAGAGCACCTGGAGGAAACCCACACAGACACAGGGAGAACACACCACACTCCTCACAGACAGTCACCCGGAGGAAACCCACACAGACACAGGGAGAACACACCATACTCCTCACAGACAGTCACCCGGAGGAAACCCACACAGACACAGGGAGAGCACACCACACTCCTCACAGACAGTCACCCGGAGCGGGAATCGAACCCACAACCTGGAGGTCCCTGGAGCTGTGTGACTGCGACACCTACCTGCTGCACCACCGTGCCGCCCTACACGGCTCTTCCCACTGAATAATAATTTACATATGGCACTTCACTGAATGACTCAAATAAACCAGCTAAATTTAAAAACATTGCAATAGTGGAAGACATTCATATTATTGTGAACTACTGGCTTGGTTGTTCAACAAGAACATGGTATCTTTAAAGAGCATATCTAAAAATTTTAAAACAATTCTCTTCAGCAGATAAAAATGGAAATGACCCTTAAATGTAGCATATTAAATCTTCTGGTGTCACAGTAGTTCACGTATAAGGAGACCAGCAAGAAAGGGGGTCATGTGATTACAGAAACTTACACTGCATTAGGATTACTTGCAATAAATTTGCATATTACTGACAATAGCTGAGCTGTTTTTGTTAGCCACCTTAATATTCAGTCTGCTTTTGGAAACTGCACCCTTTGTTCCTAACATAGTCACGAATGTTTAGGATGGTTCACCCTTCTAAAATGGGATATTCTGCTTTCTTGCATTTTTCACACTCCAGTTTTGAAGCCAAGTGTCCTTTGAATATGTGGGGTTTGAAATGCCTCGATACAGCATGAACCTCCTTTGTTGTCCATGGCCTCCAAACCACTGTCCTCCTTGTTACAGTCGTCTCAGGTACACCGTCTAACAATTAGAAAGCCAAAAGTTATTTAGAATACACAGCTACCTGTAGTATACATTTCTTGTTTTAAAAGCTGGTTCTAGACGTAAAACAAGTAACATTAACCCCCAGCTTATGTTATTCAATGAATAAACATAAACAACTGTTATATTCTGTACAGACACATGGCAAATAACTTGCTCAAGCTGAGCATTAAAGTGCAATGCACTTTTTAAGTGAGTATCCACAATTCTTAAATTTTAATAGCAAATTACAGAAAAGTATGAAGCATACTACCATCATGTTGAAAAGATGAAAGTAATTTCTCAGTAATATTCAAAATCATAATTTTATGATTTAATAATATACTCTCTAATTACAGTCAGTGCATCTGGGTTTTGTACTTAGTTTGGAGAAAATCAACCACCAATCTGATCAGTCTTACCTTCTAGGGAAGATTTCTTGGCACTGGCAGCTTTAGGCTGATTGCTTATTTCATAACTGCAGGACATAGTTTCACCTACACACAACAGTAAATAACAAAAAAGGGACCAGCAACTGTAATTATTTATAAGCACACAGTGTTTAAATACACACCTCAGGGACTTGTTTGTAAAAACTGTAAATAGATTAAATTCCTAATAGCAGGAGCACAATTAAATACCCAGTTTTTTAGACTAATTAGGAAGCATCAACATTTTGCATTAAAACTTGTATGCATTATTTCAGCAAAAAAACAGACACAATCCTGTTTCTTGTGCTCAGAAGCATTTCTTCAATGCAATTTATCAATAAATTGCCTATAAAACATTCACTCCTTGGATATTTTTTCCTTTATTGCTTTTATAAAGAGAATCATGGTCAATATAATTATTATTATTATTATTTAAAAACATGAATTTATAAAAATCTTTGTCAAAAGTGAAATGTAATGCTATGAGTAAATCTTACATTGATTAGTAAAGGTATAACTACCTGAAAATTTGTCTGAAGATCTGTTTTCAAAATCCTCATCACTACTGCTGTCTGTGACACTTAAATCTGAAAAACATTAACTTGTACAAAACTTCTTTGCTATAAAAGGTATCATTTGACTATTACTTTCTCTGCTATTTCTATCATGGTGCTTTATATTAAAAACTAATAATAATAATAAAAAAACCTTTATACAAATGGGTGATCATGAAAGCTACTACATCCATTTATTTTTCACAAATATGAAATCCATCTAAAAATAAATACCTGAAATTTCATCCAGAGCTTCCCCCCTGAGTTTGGGTAGCTGGCCTTTCTCCATGGCAATTAACAGTTTAGAAATGTTGGCCACTTGCACAGTGGATTCTGGCAATCGGTAGTATACCCTGTGAATTCTGATATCGTGACCCATGAAGTCAGCAAGCTGGTCAAGTTCATTGTTCTTTAAATTCAAGATCTGGGAAACCGTAGCCACATGTTTCCTCAGTTGAGTTGATCTAAGGTGTCCAGGATATTTTGCACCCCAGCCACCAGCAAAATATCGAAGGCAGTCCTGTCCCCTACAATGACGTAAATATTTGGGAATCCCAAAAAGAAAAATATTTTCTCTAGGAACATGACAGTCCTGTCTTTTTTCAGCAATCATTGAGAGTGCTTGCACCATGTCAGGGGTAAGGAGAACAGCTACCGTGTTCTCGTTTGCGCTTCAACTCAACTCTGCTAAAATTCTGCCAGAGTTTCTGTTCCAATGCTGTAAGACCCTGAGCAACATCATGGACTTTTGCTTGATCACGCCTCCTGTTGAATAAGATCACCTGTGTTAACGTGACTTTGGCTATCTCTGCATATACACTTGGTGATGGAACATTCTAGAATTCACAGATTGCATGTTGTGCCTTACACTCAAGGTGTTTGTGCAATTTCTGTACATCCTCGGCTACGGGAATTGTTGAAGGTTTATTGAATTTGCTTTCCTGCAAAATTGTCAGGGCAATGATTGGCTGATTTCCTCAGCTCATCATCATCTGACATCAGTGCTCTACAGTGAATTATATCACAGACTTTGTGCAAGGAGTGCCCAAGTTTTAGTGCAAGGCTTGGTGAACTATAGGTGTTCCTCTCCTGATCATATCCTGCTGTTTCCTTGACACATAAGATCACTTTTTCAAAATTGGCTGGTTTTATTGCTTCTTCCAAGTTATGAATTGATGCTTTATTGTGAAGGGTAATGACAGTCTTCCTAGTTCACGGAGTTTTTGTCTTACATACTCATGTTTTGTAGTATCATGGTCATGTTTGCTAAACAAGGACTGGGCCAACTGTAAAATGCATTAGTCATTTCTCACAGCTGCTGTGATCTCATCCTGATTCATGTTTCTCAACATTCTACAAACTCCCTCTGATATGTTTGGCATCAGTGAAGAGCATGCTGCACCTAATCTAAGGATTTGCCTCTTGCCATGATTTTCTTCATCTGAGTCAGGCCTCTAATGGCATCTCCTTGCATGCCTCCATAGTGCCTTCCTAACAAACATGCCACTACAATACATGCAGAATCATATTTAGTTGAATCACCCTTAGTTCCGGACTTTCGTTTCTCTTTTAAAGAGCCCAATCCCTGTGATATTGCAGCACTATTATGTTGAAAATTGCCCTTGTTTCTAAGCTTTTATAGCATTATTTTCCGTTTTCTTGAACCTTTGGGAAGGGAAAGGACTTTAGCAACTTCTGACTCTTTGCGTTCATGTACTCTGAAATGCTGGGCAAGTTTGGTTTGTGGCTTTTTGCAGACAAAACAGTAATTTTTGTTGCTTGAATGGACCTGTATTGATGTCAGTTCCATACATGCTGCCTTGCTATGCATCTTTTCAGAAATATTGTCTAACGAGCAATTAAACATTTCACCCAAATCCACAGAGTGCTCTTTCGTTGGGTCCTGAATAGTTTTATCTGCTATTGTCTTCTTAAGCACAAGCATCTGCCCCACGTCCGAGGACGTTGCATTGTTGTCATTCTCCAACTCAGAAGAATCAGCACCTTCCTCAGAGTTTGGTATAAATTCATCCCCAGAAGAAAGACTCTCATCACTGGTTTCAATAATATCCTGGCAAATAAGAAAACTGAGAAAGATCTAAGAGTGCATGTCAATCTCTCATGTTATTCATCCCCAAGTAGTACTACTAGCCCATAACATTAGTATGATTATACCACACCAGTTGCAAAAGATCATAGCATTTCACTGTTATATCACATCACACAGAAGATAGAAATTATGTATGTCTACAGCTGGGGTATTACTTGTATAATATTCCACCACACAACTGGCTAAATGGGTTTGTGAATTTTTGACTTAGCAATTCAAACTTTGATTTGGGAGTTTGTAGATCAGTTTAGAATTAAATTGACCCTACCCATGATTCTGGCCTCTGGTCATCTGAAGTGGTTTTCACCAGACACCAGAACAGACTGAAAAAGCATAAAACAAAGGAGGCAATTTAAGGAACCTGAATTTACAATGATCAGATTGGGTACCTAGACACACATGAAGGCACTGAATGGATTGTGAGGCACATATGAAACATGCAATATAACTTACGTTTACATCCAAGTCCAGTCCATCTAATCGGTACAAATGGTCCAAAGCAAACTGAGCATTTTTCCACAACCAAATGATGCTTCACACACTGCAAAAAAGTAAAAAAGAGGAAGCTGTATGTCAGAAAAGTGTAAATCTTTTTAAATGCCAAATGCACATATAAATATACATGTAACACTATTTCCTTATATTTATAAGTATATAAAATGAGATTTAACATGCATGCGTCAAGTTATTAGGTACAGTAATGGGACTCGCTTTGAATACAGGCATCAGTGATGCCTTGAACATTTTAAACAGCCCAATTAAAGACTCTATGATACAGTAATATCCTCTGTAAAACAGTTTAAAAGTGCAATTATCAGTGTGGGTGAGGTGAGATAAATATAGAATAATAATGAGGGGCATATGTTTAGCATGGGCAACAGGCTAAAGGCCTTTGCTACATTATCATCATCTCCCTAAAGTCAAAGTGAAATCTACTTATATCACCAAAACGGTGGTTTCCAGTTGTTTCAGCTCCTTCAATAAACATTAAGAACTCTTCCATTATCTCATTGTAGCACCATGAATAGTACTCATACAAAATTACTAATTCAGTCACACAGAGCATAGTGCATATGCAATAGATTCAGATTTTAGTGTATTTGTAAACTGTAAACAGCTCTGATCTTTGTTTAGAGAAAACAAGTATTTAATAACCTGTCTTTATAAATATCACACTAATCAGAATAAAACAACTAACAAAAGAAGCAGGTCTGGGTCTGCAAATTATGTAAGTTACAAATAATGGAGTAGTATATGAATAGTAATAATAATGAACATGGATATCAAAATCTGTTTTAAAAAAGTACTGTAATAATCATTGTATTTTTTGTATAATGAAGTACCAAGTCCTCACAAACCAAACAGTGTTCTTATAAAGCAGTCTTAAGTCAGGTGTACAAGCCCACATCCCTCACTACTGCCTTTGTCAAGTACAGGACAACAGTTTATATAGATATATAAATAATACATCTGACTGCAGACAATCACATGATGTCACATTTATTGAAGCAAATGCAATTATCATTTGAAGCATACCATGGTTTAGTTAGGAGCAATAAACTCTAAACAATGTCTCATTCAGCCCTTACAAACCCAGTCATGTTCTCACAAACCAGCCCTTAGTCAGGTACACACACACACACACACACTACTTCACTGATTCAGACTAATACAGAACAATTTAAAGACTTACCTGTGCATGTGGTTCAGCACGCTCACCAGTGACAGTCTTCACAGGACCCAGTGAGTTCTGAATTGGCATCAAGACAAAGAACGACATGTACTTTAGGGTTAAATTAACACAAGACTTACTGCACATTATGAAAACCTGTAGTGCCTATATTTAATTGATACAACGAAGGGAATTCAATACATGCCCCTTGTGTACAATACGTAGGAGCTAAATAAGAAAGCACCTTTAAATACATCTCTTAAAAACTGACCATGTCCTTTCATCCCACCCTCCAAATTGGACATTCAGTTCTCACAAACCAAATCCTGTTCTCACAATACCACTATGTGCTGGGGTCTACAAAAAACTAAAATAATAATAAAGAAAATAAATAAATCACACCATTTTCAATTAAATGTACTTGGTACGGAGAAATTACAATAGATTTAATAGATTAAAGGGTATTGGCATGTCTCTCTGTTATAACAGAAATTACCTAATGGCATATATTTAAGGTGAGGGCAATTATTTATGCATTAATTAACTGTCAGCCAAAGTTCCATGACCGTGATAATCTTTAGGTATTGACTGCAAAAAATGAAATATTTATTTACCGGGATTTCTGACTCTGGATGATCCATAGCTGTGACATTTCTTGAAGCAAATGGAGGGTCAGCATTTATCTAGTGAGGAAAGTACATAACACAGTCTTTATAGAGTATTTCAACATGAGTGCTGCAAAAATATCTAGTAGAAGTAACCCTAATTGAAACCAAGCAAAAAGTTAACAATCACACATTTTGTCTACACTATAACAACCGACATGTTCAGACCTTACAAACCCAAATACGTTCTCACACACCAGTCGTTAGTCAGGTACACACATACACACACTACTTCACTGATTTATACAAATACTGGACACGGTTTAAGAACAATTAACAACTTTTGGCTTTAGGTGTGTACCTGTGAACCTGGATCTGAGATCTTCTTGGAGAATGTTGTTACAGGAATCTTGTCTTCTGACATCTACAGAGATAAACATAACATAAAAGTTAGAGGCGTTATACCATTATTTTATACATTGACATCTCAATTAAACATTTAAGAGAGAGAATTCTGACCTTTGTACTCATTTATGTATCTTTCTTCAATTATGTTTTGCTGATCAGTTCCCAAAGAAATAATACTACATGCATGGTTCTTTGGGTTGAGTCATGTTGCTGTAACCCAAAAAAAGGCAAAACAGAATGGGACAAAACAATTTAATATTTTAAATCTATACAGTGTAAATATTATAATGTTATATTAAGCTGTAAATTAATTAATATACACGATTCTGTTGACATATTTATACACTAAATTAAATACACACCCTCAGTGGTGTTATCTGAAGAAACCAATGAGATGATTTTAAATAAGTTTCCATAGATGTAAATAAACACACCAAATCTACAAGATGTGTAAAATGTCAGGCGATTAAAACACCAACATCAAAGGCGGTTTTCCATATGACTATGTGGAGGACGAAACTTTGTTTTAGGTGATATGTATATAATTGTAAAGTTATTTATTTAAGCGTCAGTACAGATCTTATAGCGTATTTCATCTTTCCCAGCGCTGCCCCCTCAGTATACAACAGTTTTTTATTGAGGAAAATGTGCTGTTTCAGTCTTTCCTCTCACTGGAGACGTTTCCCCAGCCCATAGAGACCGTTCATCTGTAAACTCACTTCCGGTGCTGACCCCAACTATTGCTAACTTGCTGCACCTCTCAATTTTCTAAATCAATGTACCGATTCAGGCTAAAACATCTCAACTGTCCATTTTCTCAAGATAAAACAACCCCACTTGCTTTTATTGCAATGTTAAATAGACTCAATTGCCCCGAGTTCAAAATAAAAAGACCTTCACTTATCCCAGTTTAGTGAAAATAATATAGGCACAGCTAATCATCACAAAAAATAAATAAATAAATAAATAATTAAAACAAAATAAAAAAGGAAAAACTAAGCTAATAATTATTTAAAAATATGACTGAGGAAAACTTTCATTTGTTGTATCGTGTCTGTTGTGATGTGTTTTATGAACTACCTCGTTAGATCCAGATATTTTACTTCTCTAATACTAGCTCATTTGCATATTAAACAAAAATCGACACTGTTTGAAGTGTCATGATGTAAATTTGTTCATAGTTATGTAGCTATATTTAAAATATAATCCGTGGTTGGTAATGATATATTAGTGGAAAATACATACCAGGCAAAGGATTGTGGGAAAAGGCCCCTCCTGAGGAAGTCTGTAGCTCCGTTCCCAGGAAAAGTTCTGCTGCTTGCGGGTATGGCGCAGGCGCGAAAACCAGGATTCCACCGATACACAACCTAAACACAAACCCGGTCTGAGGTTTAAAGGATACTTTTTATAAACCAGCATAACAGCCCGTTTACACGGTGTACTATTCAGCTATTGTAATAGATGTGTCTTGGATGTATCTACAGATCCAGTCTAGTTTTACTTTGTGAAAATAGTCACAGGTTTAAAAATACAGCTTTAAACATTCAAGACTTACGGGGACACCAAAAGTGTCCTTGTAACCCAAGTGTCCCTGTAATGACGGTATGTATTCAGGAATTTTGTCCCCGTAAGTCATACTTACCAACACACACACAGCAGGCCACTAGGGAGCAGTGTGACGCTGTGTTCTCTGTCCCTCAGCGTGGTGTATGAGGAGTGAGGGGGTCAGCTCCATCCTGATCGGAGTCTCCACTACACAACAGCTCCTGGAGAACCTCGGGGCCCTCAAGGTAACTCACACAAACACACACACACACTTCTACAGGGATTGCTCTTCACTGCTCTCTCTCTATGTTCTCTTTCTTTTTCTCTCTCAGGTTCTGTCGTTATTAACTCCAGATCTGGTGGCTCAGCTCGACTCCATCCTCGGAAACGCTCCTCAACCCAAGACCGTCAAAAAACAATGAATGAGAGAGAGAGAGAGAGAGAGGGAGACAGAACCACAGAGAGAGATTGAAAACACCTTTATTATAGCCCCCCCCAAAAAAAAAATAGAGACATTACAAAACAGTGTAATAATTCATATTTACATTAAAAAAAGATTATAATAGAGAGAAGTCTAAAAAGTCAACATCAAATCATCATTTTCCTCAACTCTTTATTTATTCCCCAAATGGATTCAAACTCTGTCAAGTTCCCAGTCAGTCTGTATTACGCATGCTCCAATCTCAGTCACGCAGCCACCAGTCCCTCAAACACAGCCCTCACTTCCACTGCACCTCTACCCAACATCCGCTTTTTGGGCAGATTGGTCAGAAAGGTCCAGCGTCTGCAGGCAAAGATCACCTTATCTCAGCCACAAGCTGATCCAACAGATGCCTGGAAGTGAGACCAGTTCTCTCCCTCACTGTCTACACTGTGGTAGTCACCAAGTGGCCCAGCTTTGAGAATCCTGCAGCCAGCAGACGGTATTGCACAGTGCACAGTATTTGAGGACAACAAATGTGATCATACAAAGGAATTTAAAAACAATGGCTCTTCAATTAACCAGGTGCCGGCAGGTGTATCAGTCGACATAAAATTACAAAGACTCTCCAGGCCTCCTTACCGATCTGTAAAACGGAGTAAGTCCTCTAAGTTCATCTTCTCTCAAGTCCATGAGGAAAAGATGGAGATCAAAGTTCAGACCATCAGCTCATTGTAATCCCAGCATCCATCCATGCAGGATGCTCTTGGCACATCAGTCTCTGAGCAACCTGCAGACGAAAGGCCATAACCCTGTTCTCCCTCTTGGACTGGCAGATACAGGGCGGCGGATCTGACCCAGTGTTGACCCGTCCAGAAGAACGTCACCAACAGTCTCTGTACCTCCTGCACCAGTCTGGCTGGTGGCTGTAGAACACTGAATCTATGCCAAAGGGTGGAGGCAAAAAGCACCCTCCCCCTATAGGACAACTGGGGAAGCAACAATTTCCACAGAGAAAATTTGGTGCGCATTCTCTCCACTACGCCATTCCAGTTCTGTTTCCGGAACTCATCTGTCCCAAGAAACACCCCCAGCACCTTCAAGCCCTCTGTAGCCCACCTCAAGCTGCCTGGAAGGGAAGGTGCCTTCCTCTGGCCAGCCCATAATGCCTCATTTTTATCCCAATTGACTTTAGCTGAAGAAGCCTTCTCATACAGCTTTAAAGCCTCAGACAAAGACCTCACATCCTGCTCATCATTAATAAAAACAGTTACATCATCAGCGTAGGCAGAAAGTGCAATGCTTGGACACTGATGTATTTGTGCAACATGAAACCCCACTATCCTCTCTCTGAGACGGAAAAGCAACGGTTCAATAACCAAACTGTACAACTGACCAGACATCGGACACCCCTGCCTAATGCCATGGGAGACCCCAATTGATCTGCTCAGCCCACCTCCCACCTTCACCATATAGGAGGCCCCAGAATACAGCAGCCTCACCCAGCCTGAAAAAACATCCCCAACCCCAAACACTAAGAACATTCAAAAGGTACTGGTGATCAACTCGATCAAAAGCCTTCTCTTGATCGAGAGCGATCAACCCAACAGATCTCCCAGAACCCTTACAAAGATCCAGAATGTCCCGCACCAAGAACAAATTATCCATAATAGTTCTGCCTGGGATACAATAAGACTGATCCTTATGCACTACGGCAGAGAGAAAGTCTTATAGTCTGTGGTTAAAAGAGCGACTGGTCTCCAGTTCTTTAAAAGTGACAAATCCCCATTCTTTGGCCATAACGATAAGACAGCACACAAACACGAATCAGGTAAAACACCATCCCTACTGCATTCACAAATTACATCATAAAAATCACCCCCAAGACATTCCCAAAAGTGTTTATAAAAGTCAGCTGGAAGTCCATCAACTCCTTGGGATCGTCCAGTGTGAAGCTGACCAAACGCCGCAGTAAATTCTTGCAAGGAGTCCAGAGCAGTTCTGGCATCAGATTCCAGCTGAGTCAGTCCCTCCAGAAGCTGGGCAGCACAGTCAGAGTGGCAGTGTTCAGCAGTGTACAGGGCAGAGTAAAAGTCTACCGCATGTCTGCGCATGTCCTTATTGTCAGTAGACACTCGCCCATCTGGGAGATGAAGACCGGCCATCCTCTCGTGCTGCAGCTGAACGTTCCAGGTTAAAGACGAAAGCACTTGGGACATCCATGTCTGCAAGAAAACAGAAACGGGACCTAACCATGCTCCCTTCACCCTTTCATCAAGGAAAGAACTCAGCTCTGTCTTTTTGCGTTGTAGATTCCTGACAACACTGGGGTCACAGTCCGGAGTCAGACCAAGCTCCAGAGACTGTATATCTTTCTCCAGATCCCGAATCACCTGCTTAATCTTAATACTGGACCTAGCAGTGTACTGCTGGCAAAATATCCGTATTTGTGCTTTTCCAACCTCCCACCACTGCCT
Organism: Hoplias malabaricus; assembly: GCF_029633855.1. NCBI lineage: Eukaryota > Metazoa > Chordata > Actinopteri > Characiformes > Erythrinidae > Hoplias > Hoplias malabaricus. The sequence continues at coordinate 727,888 of NC_089804.1, read as the reverse complement.
CAAATAATCAAACCGCTCCCTCTCCTTCCTCCACTGTTCCCAAAAGCATTTAAATTTAGCACAAAATTCAACATCATGCAGATGTTTCACTTTAAAATGCCAGTATGAAAAGGTACTAGAAAAGTGTGACAGACTAATTGTGACTGAAACTAAGTGATGGGCAGAGAACCCCAAAGGAGAAATGGTGCTATCAGTGATTCTACTGCTAAAATGCTTGGACACATAAATCCAGACGGGCAGCACTGAATCTACCATCTGAGACCTTCATCCAGGTGTACTGTCTCACTGAAGAGTTCTTCACCCTCCACACGTCCAACAGCTCAAACTCTTCTAGGAGCCTGGACAGACACAGCGGACTCTACGTGGGGTTCCTCCATAGTTGGGTCTACAGTGAAATCCACTGTACAGTTCCAGTCTCCCCCAACAACAAAACACCCATCATTAGCGCACTGCCTCAAAACATCCCTCAGTGCATTAAAGAACACAATAGGTTCATGTCCCACATTGGGGGCATAGATGTTTATGAAATAAAAATAAGAGCTTTCAATTTCAGCTTTAACCACTACGAGGCGACTCTTCACCACCTCCACTGTGTGTAAAATCCCGGCTCCTGACGAGGGAGAGAATCCCATGACTAAGAACCTGCTGCCCCTCCCACTCCATTGCCCAGTCATATTCATTCTGCACATCGCTATGTGTTTCCTGAATAAAAAAGACATGCAGTCCCTTCAGTTGTACACTGTGGAACACTAAAGCACACTTACGTCTGTCTCCACTTCTGTTAATATTAAAAGAACCCACTCTCAAAACTTCCCCGTGTGAATTTAAAGAGAAAACTAGAAAATTGAGAAACAGCAAAGATGAAGAAAGAGACCGTGTGGCACCTGATCACTGGCAGGTAGAAGACTCTCTTCGCCACCTTTGCACTCTTCCAACAATAGGTAATATGCTTCTTCAACCGAAAACCTCTCTCTTAACTCAAGGCGTCAAGGCCCACACTCGATGACCCTCTGAAGCGTCGCCACTGACCTCACAAACTTATCTACATCTGTCTGTAACATTGATCTTTTTACCATATGTTTCATCCAGAAAATGATTCACCTCCTGTAAACTGTACAGTGACCGATCCACCTGAGTAGGTCCCTGTGATTCAGCCTCAGCATCTCCACTGGGCTCTACCTGAGAGGAGTCCAGTTCACTAAGAGTGCTCTGAGACCCAACATCACCCTCATCAGAAAGGCCCTCATCCATCTGTGAATCAGTAACCATTGGCTCCTGCCTCTCTACAGCACTGCACTCCTCACTTCTGTCAAGTACATCCTCCACCATGACATTACCCTCAGTAACACATCTACAACCATGGCGGAGGGACAAAGATGGTGTCTCTACAAGAGACCCCATCTCTCCGCTCCCAGCACTGACACCAACTCCAACAACCAAATGTACAAGTACTCACCAAAAATGTGTAGAAAAATAGAAGGAAATGTGAAACAATCAGCCAGCTCTCACCAGCACAGTCTCACCCCACATCACTCTCACACAACTCCCAGCATGCAAGAGAGGGAGAGACAGAGAGAGAGAAAGAGAGAAAAAAAAATAAAATATGAAAATATAAAAAGTTCCTTGAACTGAAGACTCTAGAGGAACATTGCTATTAGAATCTGATGGTGTTCAGCCTCAATCACTGTGCATTGTTCGCCACGCTGGATCCTATATATCTCCCCCTAGTGGACACTGTGTATAAGTGTGTAATTCAAACCTAAACACTGGCCTCTAGTGGACAGTGTGTGTGTGTGTGTGAGTGTATGATATAGATCTAAGGAAACCGTGTTAAAGGGTCTGTCTGTCACTCTCTGGAGCACGGTGGCTTAGCTCATAATAATCCATACATTTGTCTGACTGCTGTGAATAATATTTTAAAAATCAAGTAGCGCTTTGAAGTTTATGGAAATATTTTAGTGTAGTAGCCCCTCTGTTCCACGGTCACTAATAAAGCTTGTTCTGATCACATGACCAGCACTGTGTTTATTAAAGGAGCAGTCAGTAATTTCATCCCAAGATCAATAAACAATTTCCAGGAAAAGCATATTTTTCAAATTTTAAATCATTTTTTTAAAGCAGCTCCACCTCCAGGCCACCGAGTGTCAGTAGGAACCATAGCTCTCTGCTGTGAGGAGCACTGATCACACCCAAACAGATCATTCTGCCCCCTGCTGGATGGTACCGACAGCAGCAGAGCACAGCTCCAAACTAAAAACACTAATGCTGGCTGCACCCTCCTCTGGGTGTGTGCACAGCACCTAGTGTGTGTGTTCACTGCAGGAAACAGTGATGCACACTTATTAGTCATTGTATGACATACAACAATGTATTCCACATTTAACCTGTCTGTGGCAGAGACCTTAACCATCGCAGCTGTGAGTCTGTTTACTATGTTAGACCTTCCCTTGAGCTCCTCTCACACCATGTTATAAACCACACAATCCACAGTGAACACACACACACGATCTGGACTCTGGAGTCCTGCACTGACACAACAGCAGACAGAGGAGACACCACTGTTTAAACCACAAACCTACTCCTGTGTCAAATTTCCACCTTAAAACTGGAGGCACTGTGCACCACACCCAGAGACCCACCGGTTTTAACAAAACATAAGTCAACACGACTTTACCTGGTCCTGGACGCAGCTTCACATTGATAAACAACTGTCTCCTAAAGTGACCGATAACCCCAGAAGCACCATGAGCAGGTCTGTGTCTGACCCTGAGCTGTAGACCCTCCACTGCTGAGTGTGGAGCAGTTTGAGTCAGAATTGTTGAGTTTAACCCTAAGCTTAGGTTTCTGTCCCCCTCAGTAACTGAGGTCCTCTGAGCTCCAATTATATGAACAACTTTAGTTCTGTTGTACTACGACCAGCTCTGGGGTTAGCTTATCCAGCCAAAAGTACTGTGGGGTGTTTACACCACAAAGCAGGGTCTGGTAGCCAGCCAATGTAAGCCCAAACATCTTCACCGACTTCAGGAGGACACTACATATCTGAAAAGTAGAATCCTGTGTTGCTGAACACCCTAGTTTTAGCCATAGCTTCTCCCCCTGAAGTCAGGATCAGGAGTTTAGCCTGATTTATTAAACTCAGCACAAACAATGGACACTTCAGTAAAGACACCACAGAGACGTCTGTCAGGGAAAATAAAGTTTATTGAGAAGCACGGCAAGGAGGTGGAGCAGCTGGAGTCCATGAGCTCATGCACAAACTTCACACCACAATTCTTCAGACGACCACAACCCCTGCAACAGAACAAGACACAGCTTTAGGACCTCACTCCTCCAGCAGAAATCAGCCTCCACATTACATTAGGTTCTCTCTCCCAGGAGTACCCTCCACTAGACCAGAACATCTCAGGGGGGAACCTTCAGAAACAGATCAGAGCTCAGTTCAGGAAGATCCCCCCCACTGAGATCACTCCATAGTCCCTCCATCTGAGAGAAGAGCTGAACCACCCAAGTACTGACCAGACCCTCAGAGGAGGGTCATTACCACTACACTCCACTCCCTCTCCTCCAGCAGTGACCCCCACTCAGATCCCTCTCCTTCACCTGGACCTCAGTGTTTCAGAGCGGGATTAGGATAAGTACCTTGCTTTGAGTCTGGAGATCCTTTCAGTACTTCCACAACAGAACCTTGCTTTGAGTCTGGAGATCCTTTCAGTACTTCCACAACAGAACCTTGCTTTGAGTCTGGAGATCCTTTCAGTACTTCCACAACAGAACCTTGCTTTGAGTCTGGAGATCCTTTCAGTACTTCCACAACAGAACCTTGCTTTGAGTCTGGAGATCCTTTCAATACTTCCACTTCTGGTTCAACAGAACCTTGCTTTGAGTGTGGAGATCCTTTCAATACTTCCACAACAGAACCTTGCTTTGAGTCTGGAGATCCTTTCAGTACTTCCACAACAGAACCTTGCTTTGAGTCTGGAGATCCTTTCAGTACTTCCACAACAGAACCTTGCTTTGAGTCTGGAGATCCTTTCAATACTTCCACTTCTGGTTCAACAGAACCTTGCTTTGAGTCTGGAGATCCTTTCACTAATTCCTGTCCAGCACCAGAACCATCAATCAATTTCTCCCACTGCTTCTCCACAGAACCACGGGCTCCTGGACACAACACAACTCTCATTACACAGGGTCAGCAAAGTCAGACAAACCAGACACCAAGAACCAGGACACCCTTAACATGCCACAGCTGCACAGTTTAGCACCCCGCAGTGTCCCACTGTGGTTCTACTGCGGCATTTACAGAGACAGACCCTTTAACCAATAAGATCTAATAACTCACCTCTGTAGCTCCTGATCACTCTCGACAACTGCAGCCCCTTGGCTCGCACCTGCTCAGACTCAGCTGGAAAACACAGCACTGCAGAGAGACACAGACATGAGCATAACACTAGGAGAGAAGCCACCCCAGCTCTGAGAAACAGATCTGCTGAGAGACAGGTGTCTAACCTTCTCTGATTCTGAGAGAGAGCTGTGGTAGAACTACTCAGAACCTCCAGCTTCTCTCAGAGCAGGAACCGAAGGGCAGACCACCCTCTCCTTCTCTTTCTAAAGACATGAGCTCTAAAGAATTTGGACTTACAGTGAGAGATGAAGGCCAAAAGAAGAGCTACTCCCAAGCGATTACACTGAATCATGATGAGAATCTGAAGAACCCACAGAGCAGGAGGAACACTCTGAAGAACCCACAGAGCAGGAGGAACACTCTGAAGAACCCACAGAACAGGAGGAACACACTGAAGAACCTGCCTCAGGAGTGCAGTTAAATAGCAGCACTGATGGGCCTCAGGTGGATGGGCCTTCATTAATTAATCTCTCTCTGTTTCTCTCTCTCTCTCTCTCCTCACACACACACACACACACACACACACTTACTCACAAATACACAAATACATACACACACGTTGCCATTTCAGGTGTGCTTTATTGCCTTCATTGTGCCGGCAAACAAAAGAACTACATTACCCATAACCCCCTGGGACATGTCACACTGTGTGTGTGTATTTGTGAGTTTGTGAGTGTGTGTGTGTGTGTGTGTGTGTGTGTGTGTGTGTGTGTGCATTTGTGAGTGAGTATGTGTGTGTGTGTGTGTGTGCATTTGTGAGTGAGTATGTGTGTGTGTGTGTGTGTGTGTGTGTGTGTGAAAACTGTAAAAATTTTTAGTCAATTTTAAGTAACAGGTTTATTTTCAAGACGTTTCTGTACAAAGAGTGTCCTCAGAATCTGTCCAACTTTAATTCTCCTCTCAGTGTGGGACACTATCCTCCTGGTATTTATCAAAACTATCAAAAGGTTTGTACTTATAGTTGTGAAAAACCTGGTTGTAGCCTTGAATCCTGTTTAGATTTGATTAAAGAATCCAGATTAAAGACTAAAAACTAAATATCTATTTTGAAAAACCCAATTTCCAAACTTAATCCAACTAGACTTTTAGATCTGTTCCAATACCTTCATAGAAAAGGGAGGCAGTGTGGAGAGAGCACCCCCTGCAGGAGTCTGCTGACTGTGTGTGTTCTCCAGCAGGGGGCGCTGTGTGTCTGATTACTGAAGTCCACCTGAGGCCCATCAGTGCTGCTATTTAACTGCGCTCCTGAGGAAGGTTCTTCAGTGTGTTCCTTCTGCTATGTAGGTTCTTCAGGTTCTCATCATGGTTCAGTGTAAGCTCTTGGTGGTGGCTCTTCTTTTGGCCTTCATCTCTCACTGTAAGTCTACATCTTTCAGAACCCATGTCTTTAGAAAGAGAAGGAGAGGGTGGTCCACCCTTTGGTTCCTGTTCTGAGAGAAGCTAGAGGTTCTGAACAGTTCCACCACAGATTTTTATCTCTCAGAACCGGAGGAGGCTAGACCTCTGTTACTCAGCAGCTTGGGGTCTGTCTCAGAGCTGGGGGGGTGGGGCTTCTCTCCTAGTGTTACGCTCCTGTTCTCATGTATGTGTCTCTCTGCAGTGCTGTGTTTTCCAGCTGAGTCTGAGCAGGTGCGAGCCAAGGGGCTGCAGTTGTCGAGAGTGATCAGGAGCTACAGAGGTGAGTTATTAGATCTTATTGGTTAAAGGGTCTGTCTCTGTAAATGCTGCAGTAGAACCACAGTGGGTCACTAGGGGGTGCTAAACTGTGCAGCTGTGGCATGTTAAGGATGTCCTGTGGATTCTTGGTGTCTGGTGTTTGACTCTGCTGACCCTGTGTAATGAGAGGTGTGTTGTGTCCAGGAGCCCGTCGTTCTGTGGGGAAGCTGTAGGAGAGATGGACTGATGGTTCAGGTTCTGGACAAGAAGTAGAGACAGAATATTTTGACTGGGAGCAGGTTTTTAAACCAGAAGTGGAAGCAGTGAAAAAATCTCCAGACTCAGAGAAAGGTTCTGATCCTAATCCCGCTCTGAAACACTGAGGTCCAGGTGAAGGAGAGTGATCTGAGTGGGGGTCACTGCTGGAGGAGAGGGAGAGGAGTGTGGTGGTAATGACCCTCCTGAGGGTCTGGTCAGTACTGGGGTGGTCTCCTCCAGCGCTGCTGACCCTCACTTCAGCTCTTCTCTCAGATGGAGGGACTGTGGAGTGATCTCAGTGGGGGGATCTTCCTGAACTGAGCTCTGATCTGTTTCTGAAGGTGGACTTGGTTTCAGGAGGTTCCCCCTGAGATGTTCCAGTCTAGTGCAGGGTAGGAGGGTACTCCAGGTCTGGGAGAGAATGTAATGTGGAGGCTGGTGTCTGGTGGAGGAGTGAGGTCCTAAAGTTGTCTTGTACTGTTGCAGAGTTCGTGGTCGTCTGAAGAACTTTGCTGTGAAGTTTGTGCATGAGCTCATGGACTCCAGCTGCTCCATCTCCCTGCTGTGCTTCTCAATAAACTTTATTTTCCCTGACAGACGTCTCTGTGGTGTCTTTACTGAAGTGTCCGTTGGTTGTGCTGAGTTTAATAAAGCGGGCTAAACTCCTGATCCTGACTTCAGGAAGAGGAGCTATGGCTACTCTACACCTGACCTCACTTATCAAAAGATATGGATAGTCCTTAATTTCTGTGTGTGTTCAAACCTGGAGTCCTTTTAACCAGAGAACTTAAACCTTGCTGAGCATAGTGTAACAGGCTGGCTTGTGGTTAGCTAGATATACTGAGCCCAGTGCAACATTTGATTTACTGACGTAAAGACCAAGCTCATAGCTGCACCAACTTTCAAGATTAAACTAAACCAAGTTAGTGAGGTATTCCACTTTCAGCCAACAATTCAGTATCTTGAGGTAGTGTCCAGCAGGGGATGGCACTGGGCTCAGTTTACCATCATAATTGAGTTTGAGCTGAACAATGCCTCTCTCAAGCTACAGATTAAAGCAGCAAGCTGTATTCTCTGGGTCCTCAGTTACAGCATTTAGCAGATGCTCTTATACAGGGCAACTCACACGTGCTTATTGTTCAGGCAATGTGTAACTTCACTCGTACAAATGGAGTCCAGACTCCTTGAGCTCAGACATTTGTCAAAACAAGGGCCAGTGCTGATGTACATTTAATGTCCACATGCATGTTAAGTTTGCAGTAAAAGGAATGACGTTGTTGAATTTGTGCCTACGAGAATGGGATGTTGGGGTAAGTTGTTTTTTTTTTTTTACTGGAGGTGGCAGGACGAAGTTCTCTTTACTACAAGAGGAAATGAAGTAAATAAAAGCCATAACATTGACCTCATGTAGACAAACCAACCTATAAGTTGAGGATGGCGTGAAAATATCAAGTGGTCGACTGGGGCTCATTAAGATGCTGTTCTTTTCATTGTAATAGACCTGATCATTTGCAACAAAAGAATGGTGTTGGTGTAGAAGTCGTTTTCAGCATCATCTTCACAATACTAAGAATAAACAAGAATTTTGGTGACGAAGGTGGGAATCGAGTTGTGGCTTTGAACATCTGACCACTCCTTGATAAAGATTCCCACATACAGCCAGCAAATAAAAGGTGAGAATTTCACAAATTTGAGCTCTAGTTGTATGTTCAGTCCAAATCAGTTGGAACGGTTGACAGATGAATTGACACAAAGAGCAGGAGACTGAAACACTCAGACAGAATATTCAGATTAGTGGGTGTTGTAAAAAACTTCCAGAGCTGTTTGTAGTGGACCGGCAGGCGCAACAAATGTGGAAGGGAGAAGCAGATAAAAGAATTCAGAAAAAGAAAAGAAATGCAAAGAAGAGAGAAGTTAATGAGGATGTTAAATCAAATGTGTGTGCTATTTCACCCATATCTAACAATTGTGCAAATGTTTGTGCTGTTCTTCCATGTACTCCCGTGCCTGTTCTGGCCCGTCCACCCCCTCCTGAGTACGGCCTATATCTGAAGATCAACTGGGACCTGGACGTGAATCCACATCACCCAGCCAGGCCTCAGCACCTCCTCTACCTCCGCATTCACCTGAACTCCCTCCAGCTGCCGAGACGCAACCAACCGCTCAACAACAGCTTCAGATTCCACCAAGAGACCCTCCCATCCAAGCAGCACGAGAGATAAGGGTGAAGGAGGACGAGACTGAGGAGGAAGAAGAGCCACTGTTCCCAGGCTCTTCCCCTCCAGACACACTTGAGAGCATCACAGTGCCAAGCGTAAAGCCCAAAGCCAGAAAAAAGGAGATTGCTCCAGTAAGCATGAAACTCCGCTCCAGGGACAACGACGAAGAGGATGGGATTCCCGGCCCAGTCGAGGCCATGAACCAGTTTAGCACGCCGATGCTTGAGGTTCTCTCCCCGGTTCTCTCCCCGGTTCTCTCCCCAAGGTCACTGATGCGGGAGAGGAATTCTGCAAATGCTTAAAACAATTGTGAGACTTTCCGTCCAAGCCTGCATGAGCTGGGAAGAGTGCTGGCCGTCCTGATGGGAGTTGACTGGACGAGAGTGCAAGGAGATCTCATGACTGGAGTGGACATTCAACCCAGCAGGACAGAGTTGGGTCAGGCATATCTCCCCAAATTTGATGCACTGTGTGAACACATCAAAAGGGAGGTATCCGCGCCAATATGACCCGCGAAAAATTGCAGAGTGCAAACAACAACCAGGCGAATCCGCGCGGTCCTTCCTTTCCAGCCTCCTGGAAGGAAACACGGAGGCGGCGGACCACCAACGGAGGACTGGGAAACTGCGGACATAACAGCCTGGGAAAGTCAGCTGAAATATCACTTCGTGTGCGGATTACGCCCAGATCTACGCACCTGTGTTGAAACCAACTGTTTAGATGTGGACGTGAGCCGATTGAAAGAGGTGGAAAAGTATGCAGAGCATGCCGAAGAAGTTCTGAACGCCAGAGAAAAACAATGAGAAAAAGAGGAGCGCAAACTGGTTGATGCACAGCTGGCATTGTGGAATCTGGCATCGGACCACAATCAAAGAGGTGAGGGATGGCGCGGAGGCCAAGGCAGGGGACGAGGACGCGGAAGAGGCTATGGCAACGCTGGCGGAGGTGCAGGGTGTTTCATCTGTGGAAGCCCTGATCACTTCATAAGAGACTGTCCCAACAGACATGGAGACCAGAGACAAGCCCTGCAAGCAATGGAGCCTTCCGACTGAGAGGAGGCCTTGGGGGTGGAGGAGCTGGGCGGGGATGGAGTGCCTGGACGAACATCAGAAACGATAAGTGAACAACTTTTATTATTAACACAAACTAATGCTTACACAGCCATGCCTAGAATAACCATGACAGTGGCAGGGAGAGAGCTTAGTTTTGTAGTTGATTCACGGGCCACAACATCCACTCTTAGAGCTTCACACTTCCCTGAAAAGCCTGAGCTTACACGGAAAGCGATAACATCAATAGTCATCAGGTACCAAAACCACAGAATTTGTCACAGAACCTTTAAAGTGTTCTTTACAAACTGGGGAAACTTTCTCACATGCATTTTTGTTTTCAGAAGTGTGTCCAATTAATCTCTTGGGAAGGGATTTAATGTGTAAATTGAAAATTTCTTTGAAGGCATCCTCTAATGGCATTGAGGTTTGTGCGGAGGACTCAGTGGATTATACAATGGTAAAGCAGGCATATGGCCAGCCTTTGTATAATTGAGTGGAAACTAGCTAATTTAATATTAGTTGATGACTTATTGATCACTGTACAAGCTAAATTTCCAATATCCACTGACCGCCTCACAAACATCGATGTGATGTTAGCAGAGGACCTTCACTGTACAGCTTATGTGCATGAAGGCCCTCACAGTGAGTTTGAATCAAAATGGGACATGTGGGTTTTAAATGAGAAACTGACTTTGAATTACATTTTCTGAGAAAATGGACGTTCTGCTGCACAGGTCCTTCTCTCACCCTCACAGAGGCATTTGTTTGATTCAGTAATTGAAAAAAAAGTGCTGAATTGAGCGCACTATAGCCCATGTTTCATTGACAAAGTCCTGTGAGAATGAGTGGGTGGATTTGGGTCCATGGTTGTATAGATGTACCCTTTTGGGAAATTGGGAAAATACTGATGGTGGGGTACAGAGAAGCAGGGGGACAGGGGTTTTCCAAATCCCATACACAGCTATGGTTTCTGTTTTTCGAACTGTTCAGCTCGTCGACCTGCAGACGCACACAGGCCAGAGCTGTGTAGGGGTTTCAGTTCCTACTGGGGAGTTGACAATGATTTCTGAGTGTCTATGGGCAAAAAACAAATATGACGTCGGATTAATAAAGTCTGCCCAACCAGTCGTGGTCACTCCAAAAAGCGATTACCGACCAAAAAAATGTCAGTATCCTCTAAAACGTGACGATGTAGAGGGTATCAGCCCGGTATTTGACTCACTCGTTGAGGCTAGGGTGATCGTTCCGTGTCCTGAATCTCCGGTCCAAACTCCGGGGGAACCTGAGGAATGGAGGTTTGTACAGGATTTACAAGCTGTAAACTCCGCCATTCACCTGTGCGCCAGAGGTTCCAAATCCACACACAATCCTATCACAGGTACCTGCAAATAGTACTCATTTTTCTGTAACTGATCTAGCAAATGCATTTTTCAGCATTCCGGTTCATCCCAAAATCAAATCAAATCAAATCAAATTTATTTATATAGCGCTTTTCACAACTGATGTTGTCACAAAGCAGCTTCACAGAATTCCAGTAAGACAAGATTTGACATGAAATGTAAAGACAAATGTAAAACCCTCAAGTGAGCAAGCCAGGGGCGACAGTGGCAAGGAAAAACTCCCCCAGCTGAGGAAGAAACCTTGGGAGGAACCAAGGCTCACAAGGGGTGACCCATCCTCCTCTGGTCAATCTACTGGTGATGATAGTTAGTAGTCCATGAGAACTTCAGTGTAGGGACAGCTTCAAGGCACTTGGTGGTTGCTGGAGCGTGGGCAGCTGGTCTGAAGCGTGGAGGAGGATCTCGACAGTCATCCATCAGTGTCCAGACAGACAGGTGGCAGTCGTTTACTCGGAAAGATGTAAAGGGATGGAATTAGTTTTGAACTGTTTTGTGTTTGTAAAGTAGAAAATATGAAAATTTCCAGAGTGTGGCTAATGACTCCGGCAGATCTGACTATGACAGCATTAACTAAAAGGAGAGAACCAGGAGGACACACAGACACGGGAGCATCCTGAAACACTGGCATCCCTCCGCTCCACCGTCAACAAACCTGAGTGATCGCGAGAAGCGGCGGGATGACAGCACCAGCGTCTCAGTATACTATAATTCCCTGTGTCCATGGACCCCCCGGATCTGCCGCCTTTATCTATGGGGGAGCATTAGCTACCAAATGATAAACTAAACAAATGAGTTTTTAGCCTACATTTGAAGATTGCGACTGTGTCTGAGTCCCGAACATTTTCTGGAAGATCATTCCAGAGTTGGGGGGCTTTATAAGAAAAGGCTCTTCCCCCAGCTGAGGCCTTCTGAATTCTGGGAACATTTAAAAATCCAGTATTCTGTGATCTGAGTGAACGTGGGGGCTCATAATAGGAAATTGTATCTTGAAGATATTCAGGAGCAAGCCCATGTAGAGCTTTATATGTTAATAACAAAATTTTGTAGTCGATGCGGAATTTAACAGGCAGCCAATGAAGTGATGATAAAACTGGGCTGATATGTTCAAATTTTCTAGTTTTAGTGAGGACCCTAGCTGCAGCATTTTGAACTAGTTGAAGTTTTCTTAAATTGCTGCTGGTGCATCCTGACAGTAGTGCGTTACAGTAGTCAAGCCTTGAAGTAATAAAGGCATGTACTAATGTTTCTGCGTCCTGAAGGGATAAGGCATTTCTAATCTTAGCAATATTGCGAAGATGTAAAAAAGCTGTCCTAGTGATACTACCTATGTGTTGATCAAATGATAAATCCGGGTCAATTATGACACCAAGATTTTTTGCTGCTGAACCAGGTTTAACTGGAAAGTTAGCTAGATTTAAAATTAAGTCTGATAATTTATTTCTTGTCACTTTTGGACCCAAAAGCAGGACCTCTGTTTTGTTGCTGTTTAGGAGGAGGAAGTTACGCAACATCCAGCCTTTCACGTCTTTTACACAGTCCTCTATTTTCTTTAATCTGTGTTTGTCATCGGGCTTGGCTGAAATATACAATTGTGTGTCGTCTGCGTAACAGTGAAAGTTAATGTCATGGTTTTTTATAACTGTGCCTAGCGGTAACATGTATAATATAAATAATAATGGTCCTAAAATAGAGCCTTGTGGAATTCCAAATCTTACTTTAGAATAATTTGAATTTAGATTGTTTACTTTTACGAATTGATAACGTTCCGTTAAGTAAGATTTAAACCATAATAGGGCTGTCCCTGTGATTCCAACCATGTTTTCTAACCTTTCTATGAGAATATTGTGGTCTATTGTATCGAAGGCTGCGCTTAGGTCAAGAAGCACCAACAGGGATACGTGGCCTTGATCAGAGGCAAGAAGAAGATCATTTGTTATCTTGACTAGAGCTGTCTCTGTACTATGATGTTGCCTGAATCCAGATTGGAATTTTTCATATATATGATTCTTATGTAGATATGAACTAAGTTGTTGGGCCACAGCTTTTTCTAAGATCTTAGACAGAAATGGCAAATTAGAAATAGGCCTGTAATTAGACAGTGTACTAGCATCAAGATTTGGTTTCTTGATCATAGGTTTAATAACTGCTAGTTTAAAAGCTTTGGGTACATGGCCCAGACTAAGCGATGAGTTTACTATAGTTAAAAGAGGATCAATAATAGCTGGTAGTACTTCTTTGAGCAACTTTGTGGGAATTGCATCAAGTGTGCAAGTTGTACAGTTTGCGGAGGTGATAATCTTCTCTAGTTCTAATTGTGGGAGAGCAAAAGGTTTCAAGTCTTTCTTTTACAGTTATATTATGTTTTATTTCATTCACATCAGGTGGCAGCCGGGATGGATTTGATCCTGTGGCTAGAGTTTGTTGTCTAATATTCTCAATTTTATTATTAAAAAAGTCCATAAAATCTTTACTGGTGAGAGTTGCTGGAATTAGTTGTTCAGAACCTGCTTGATTTTTTGTAATTCTAGAAAACACACTAAACAGTGCTCTCGGATTATTTTTATTATGGGAGATCAGCGAGGCCAGATATGCTGAGCGAGCTTTAGTGAGGGCATTTCTATACTCTATAAGGCTGTCCTTCCAGGCAGAATGGAACACTTCAAGCTTGGTTGATCGCCATTTCCGCTCTAGCTTTCGTAATGTTTGTTTTAAAGTACGGGTCTTATCGTTATACCATGGTGCGAGCTTTTTCTGTCTTATACTTTTATGTTTAAGTGGTGCTACCTTTTCTAAAGTAGATCGACAGGTATTTTCTAGGTAATCAGTTAGTACATCTAGGTCCATTGGGTCTGATGGAGTTGGAACTGGGGTCGATAGTTCTGGTAGGTTTTCTATAAATTGTAGGGCGGTAGATGGTTTTATTATACGCCTTGTAGAATAGCGAGGGTTCTTACATATATTATGGATAAAACGTAGCTCATATGAAATTAAGTAATGATCGGAGATTGCTGAGGATTGCGGTAAGATATTAATTTTGTCAATGTTAAGACCTAGTGTCAGAACTAAGTCTAAAGTGTGGCTGCAGTAGTGTGTAGGCCCTGTTACATTTTGAGTAATACCAATAGAGTCTAAGATTGAGGTAAATGCCTTTTTTAGTGGGTCACTTTCCTTCTCAAAATGGATATTGAAATCTCCTACAATTATAACTTTATGATTGCACACCGCTAGGTTTGTAGCAAAATCGCTGAATTCTTTCAGAAATTCTAAGTAAGGCCCTGGTGGTCTGTAAATGTTGCATAATAAAAATGCGTCCTTTTTTGTGACCGGATTTGTAATAATAGTGGAGAGAACCTCAAAAGAAGAGAAGGTGTCACATTGTTTAAGACTAATTTCTAGGGTATTTTGGTAAATTACACATACTCCACCTCCTTTGCCTGATATTCTTGGGCTATGTGCATAATTATAGCCTAGGGGGGTGGCTTCATTTAGTGCTAAATATTCATTTGGTTTAACCCACGTTTCCGTGAGACAGAAAACATTGAATTTATGATCACTTATAATATCATTTACGATGAGTGCTTTTGAGTTTAGTGATCTTATGTTGAGTAACCCAAATTTTAGTTCTGAGGTGTTGCTGCTAGGTGTTGTGTATGATTTAATATTGATTAGGTTGCTGAAACAGGCTGATTTTGTTTTTCTACTTTTACATTTAGTTCGGGGGAAAGACACAGTCTCAATACAGTTGAACCTGGGTGACGTCTCAAGACAGTTCGCAGATGGTCGGTTTAGCCTGTCTGTCTGCGGCCTGGTCCCGGCTCTGGATTGTCAGCAGCTATCTACACTACTCTGCTGACTAACTAAAAGACTATGTGCTATACTGCAAGAAAGTAAGGCAGCACCCTCCCGCGTGGGGTGGATACCATCCCTACCTATAAGACCAGGCTTGCCCTCAAAACGTAACCAATTTTCTATAAAGCCCACTTGATTTTCGGAACACCACTTGGACATCCAGCAGTTTAACGCCCAAAGTCTGCTGTAAGCTTCGTCGCCACGCCGCATTGGTATGGGGCCAGAGCAGATTACGGCATCGGACATCGTCTGGGCCAGTTTAATCACCTCTCTAATATTACCCTTAGTTACCTCAGACTGCCGCAGACGAATATCATTGGCCCCTACATGAATGACTACCCTCGAATATCTCCTATTAGCTAACAGTCTAAGGTTGCCACTAATATCCGGCGCTCTGGCTCCCGATAAACAGCTAACTGTTACTGCCGGCGCCCCTAAAGGAGTAGCTAATTTCACGTGCCGAACAATAGAGTCTCCTATAACCAGAGCACTCTTAACAGGCTCCTCAGCGGGTGCTTCGCTGAGCGGGGCAAACCTGTTTGACACGCGAATCGGAGGAGCGTGGTGTCCCAGTGGGCTAGCTTTGGCCTCAGCGTTAGCATCAGCCTTAGCTTTCCGGCTATGACGCCGAGACGTCACCCATTCACCCCGCTGTGAGGGCTCTAACGCCGGAGTCGTGGGGGTGCTAACTCTCCCTAAGGCACCCGGAGTTGCTAACACTGAATCTCGCTGTTTATCCCTCAACAATAATAAGCTCCGGATGCGCACTTCTAGCTGGTCCACTTTATCCACCAGGGAGCTAACTAGCTGACACTTACTACAAATACAACCACTATATTTATCGCTAGAGGTGGAAAAGGGCGTTAAACTAAACATGCCACACTCTGAGCAGGCAAAACAGCCAGTAGTAGCCATGGAATTGCAGGTACTTACCGCTTTTAGTGAATTTTAGTAACTTACACCAAGAACGTTACTCCAGGGTCCGGTGGCAGTTTTAGTGCCTCTGTAATGAATATTCCTGCGGAGACAATCTAAAAGATAGATCTATGGATGGTTAGTAGGTTATAAAAACAGATATAAATATAGAAATAACAATGGAAACGAGTAAACAGGGAAACCCGAGCGATCAAAACAGCTTCCAAACGGGTACAGAAACCAAAAGCCAGTACTGGTTTGCTTTTTCATTTAAGGGTAAATTGTGGACATGGACACGCCTGCCCCAGGGGTACGCGGAGTCTCCAACCATTTTTAATGCAGCCCTTAAGGCTGATTGGGAAGATTTTGTTTTTCCAGGGGGAAGTGCACTTGTACAATATGTTGATGATTTGTTGGTTTGTTCACCTAATGCAGAGACATGCAGAGAAGACACAATAGCACTGTTGTGTTTCTTAGCAGAGAGGGGACACTGTCAGTAAAAAAAAAAAGTGTTTTTTAGGACTTGGCATATCTGCAGGGAGGAAATCACTGTCGTCCTCACATGTGCAGGCAGTTTGGCAAATTCCAAAACCTGTGACTAAAAGGCATCTGATGAGTATTCTGGGTATGACATCCTACTGTAGACAGTGGATTCTAAGAGAGGCACTATTATCTGCTCTAATTCATGGGAAAGGATTATCCGCTCACGACAAATTTGAATGGACTCCTGAAGCTGATTTTGCTTTCACAGATTTGAAATCTGCTTTAACACAAACACCTACTTTGGGTTTACCAGATCCTAACAAACCTTTCTTTCAAACAGTGGAAGAGAAAAATGGTTTCATGACTTCTGTGTTGCTGCAAGAGCATGGGGGTCGTAAGCGCCCAGTGGCGTATTTCTCTAGTAAACTTGATTCTATAGCACAAGGGTTGCCTAAGTGTCTGCGTGCAGTAGCAGCAGCAGAGAGAGCGGTTTTAGCTTCCCGAGATCTTGTGTGTTACAGCCCTCTGACATTGTTGGTTCCACATGCAGTCTCAATGATTTTGTTGGAGCAGAAAACATCTCACTTGTCAGCAGCGAGGTGGTTGCGGTATCATGTTATGCTGCTCGAATCACCCAATGTCACAATTCAGCGTTGTGCCATTTTAAATCCAGCAACTTTGCTCCCTACATCAGATGATGGAGAACCTCATGACTGTTTAGCAGCCGTTTCACAGGTGTGTTCTCCCAGGCCTGATTTAACTGATGTTCCAATTCATAACACTGATCTCTATTTGTATATGGACGGATCTGCGTCTCGCAATGACTTTGGAAAAAACAGAGTGGGATTTGCAGTTGTGACCTTGCATGAGTGTTTGTGCTCTGGCAGGCATTCAAGTTCTCTATCAGCGCAGGCAGCAGAATCGGTGTCTCTCACAGAAGCATGCAAACTGGCTGAGGGTAAGACTGGAAATATTTGGACTGACTCCAAATATACATATTCCTGTGTGTTTGATTTTGGAATGATATGGTCCTACAGAAATTCTGACATCCACAGGGAAACACATTGCACATCACACATTGGTGGCAGCACTACTTATAGCACTCCTGTTACCAAAAGCTGTTGCTGTGATTAAATGCCAGGCTCACACAAAAGACACTTCAGAAGTGGCACGAGGAAATGCTTTTGCAGATGAAGCAGCGAAAAAAGCAGCTGGTAATGACCTAATGTTTTCTCTTTTCCAGGAATCCTGTGTTCCGGAGCCCCACACTCTCTCACACAGATTTAACCTCGCAGGCATCAGAGGCAGAGCGTTCTGCTTGGCGCAAAGCAGGCTGTGTTTTCAAGGACGGAATGTGGCAAGCTTTAGATGGTAGGCCTTGCCTACCCTCTGCTTATTTTCCCTATTTTGCAAAATTGTCTCATGGGAGAGATCATGCATCTAAGGGGGCTATGGTATCTGCAGTACAGCAAATCTGGTACACAAGAGGGTTCACTATTTTTGCACAAAGATTTTGTGAAAAATGTCTTGTATGCGCCCAGCACAATACAGCTCAATGCATTAAAATAACACCAGGGTCACATCCTCCACCCAGTGAGCCATTTGAACATTTGCAGATGGATTTCATTGAACTCATCCACTACCACCAGACAATACCTTTTCATCTCGCACTGGTTATGTTTTCTATATGGGTTGAATGTTTCTCTACCAGCAAACAAGACGCTCAGGCAGTGGCCAAAGCTTTGATTCAGCACATTATTCCACGTTGGGAGTGACAATGGACCAGCTTTTATCAGCACAACACTCACTCAGCTAGAAGAGAAATTGGGCATTGATGTGAAATTACACTGTGCATATCATCCACAGAGTGCAGGAGCAGTCGAGAGAGAAAATGCAACAATCAAAGCAAGCTTCAGAAATGTTGTGTAGAAACAGGACTCAATTGGGAGCAGGCATTACCACTGGTTTTGATGTATATCTGGATGCGAGCCAGAACCAAAACTGGTTTAACACATTTTGAAATTTTGTTTGGCAGGCCACCGAGATGGGGTTTGGATCCACCAGGCTACGTGGACAATATGGGACTCTTGGAAGATCACATGTTGTCCTATTGTAAGAAATTACTAACAATCTTGCGTTCTGTTCACTCACAGGCAGCACTCTCTGAAACCAGGAGACTGGGTGGTGATAAGGGATCACAGGCGTAAGCACTGGAAAAATCAACGGTGGTTGGGGCCTTTCCAAGTCCTGCTCACTACTGAAACTGCGGTGAAGGTTGAGGGACGCGCACCCTGGATCCACGTGTCGCACTGCAAAAAGGCACCAACCTTACAGAGGGACGACAGCGACACCGCGAAGCAAGAATGAAAGATTACCAACTGTTAATCATTTGGGTGATGTTGTTGGCACCAGCATTGGCTGGGTCATTTCCAGGTTCAGGCTATCCCAGCGGCACCATACGTTCAGGTACAAATCTTTGGTATCAAAAAGCTAAATACGCTGTCACAACAGCCACAAATTCATCATGTTATGTCTGTATGGGGGCACGGGACGTTCCAATTATCATGCTGTTTCCTTACAATGCTTCCACTTGTGCCAAATACATGAGAAAAATGCATCCAGATCCATTAAAGATAGAATGCTTACTGGAGGGGAATAAAGGTAAAATGTGTAAGGATGAAGACATCCTAGATCAGTCAATAAAGGGGGGCTTTATGTGTCCAAGAGATTATGCTCTAGCAGCTGGCTCCCAAACGTTCAACTATTCAGTTATACATCGTGAATGTCCCACCTGGCTTAAGTCATTCTTAAAGTTGTCCCCTACAGAGATGATTGAAAACCCAGATGATTATGTTGACAATTTAAATGTTCCCCATGAGTGTTACACTAGAAACTTGTCAAAAGATGTAATGTGTGTTGTAGCAAACCGCTTGCGCCCCTGTGCAATAGAAGTGGGACATTTTCCAGGGCATTGCTCCGTCATGTGGGTGGTTGATCAAAATCAAAGATTTTTCAACTGGGGTCTGATCACACAACTACATTTCAGAACATGTATACTCTCTATCCCCCATGCTACACGCTCCTGTTGACCCAGCAGAGACCAAGGGCTGACATATTTTGGCGGTGTGGTAACGGAGGTCATCTTAGATCGACCCTTCCTTCAAACTGGACAGGTACATGTGCTCTGGTTATCTTGGCAGAACCAACACTTATTTTTCCTGGATCCAAATTGTCTGACCTTCTGAATAAAAGGGGATTCACAGGGCAAAGGGAGTTTTCTTGGGGGACCGTTTGATCTACTTAGATGCAATAGGCATTCCACGTGGGAATTTAAAGCACGGAACCCTATAGCATCAGGGTTTGAGTCTGTTTTCATATGGGTAACGATGAACAAAAATGTGGATTGGATAAATTTCATATGGTATAATCAACAACGTCTGGCTAATGTGACTCGTGACACACTGAAAATTCTGGGGGAACAGTCGCATTACACTTCACAAATGACATATCAGAACCGAACTGCCCTAGATACGATTTTGTCTGAAAAGGGAGGTGTATGTCACAGGTTTGGTGATCACTGCTGCACTTTCATTTCTAATCACACAGCAGAAAACGGGCCATTCACTGAGGCTATGGAAGAGTTAACAACTTCTACTGAGGAGTTGTATGAATTTTCAGGTATAAATAATGACTGGATGGCATGGTTTGATTCCTATTTTAGCAAATGGGGAGCATTGGGGCTGAAACTGCAGGAACACAATTAAATACCCAATTTTGCATTAAAACTTGTATGCATTATTTCAGCAAAAAAAAAAAGACATAATCCTGTTTCTTGTGTTCAGAAGCATTTCTTCAATGCACAATGAAGTGCCTATAAAACATTCACCCCCTTGGATATATTTTCCTTTATTGCTTTTAGAAAGAGAATCATGGTCAATATAATTGTTATTATTCATATATTCATTATCTGTAACCGCTTACCCAGTTCAGGGTCGCCGTGGGTCCAGAGCCTACCTAGAATCATTGGGCGCAAGGCAGAAATACACCCTGGAGGGGGCACCAGTCCTTCACAGGGCTAATTGTTATTACAAACCGGATTCCAAAAAAGTTGGGACACTAAACAAATTGTGAATAAAAACTGAATGCAATGATGTGGAGGTACCAACATCTAATATTTTATTCAGAATAGAACACAAATCACAGATCAAAAGTTTAAACTGAGAGAATGTATCATTTTAAGGGAAAAATATGTTGTTTCAAAATTTCATGGAGTCAACAAATCCCAAAAAAGTTGGGACAAGGCTATTTTTTACCACTGTGTGGCATCCCCCTTTCTTCTTACAACACTCAACAGACGTCTGGGGACAGAGGAGACCAGTTTCTCAAGTTCAGAAATAGGAATGCTCTCCCATTCATGTCTAATACAGGCCTCTAACTGTTCAATCGTCTTGGGCCTTCTTTGTCGCTCCTTCCTTTTTATGATTGCCAGATGTTCTCTATAGGTGAAAGATCTGGACTGCAGGCTGCCATTTCAGTCCCCGGATTCTTCTCCTACATAGCCATGATGTTGTGATTGCTGCAGAATGTGGTCTGGCATTATCTTGTTGAAAAAGGCAGGGTCTTCCCTGAAAGAGATGATGTCTAGATGGGAGCATATGTTGTTCTAGAACCTGAACATAGTTCTCTGCATTAATGGTGCCTTTTCAGACATGCAAGCTGCCCATGCCACAAGCACTCATGCAACCCCATACCATCAGTGATGCAGGCTTCTGAACGGAGCGTTAATAACCACTTGGGTTATCCTTGTCCTGTCTGTTCCGGATGACATGGCGTCCTAGTGTTCCATAAAGAACTTCAAATTGTGACTCATCTGACCACAGAACAGTCTTCCATGTTGCCACACTCCATTTTAAAAGACCCCTGGGCCAGTGCAAATGTCTGAGCTTGTGGAGCTTGCTTAGAAATGGCTTCCTCTTTGCACTGTAGAGTTACAGCTGGCAACGGCAGATGGCACAGTGGATTGTCGCACTGCAAAAAGGCACCAACCTTACAGAGGGACGACAGCGACACCGCGAAGCAAGAATGAAAGATTACCAACTGTTAATCATTTGGGTGATGTTGTTGGCACCAGCATTGGCTGGGTCATTTCCAGGTTCAGGCTATCCCAGCGGCACCATACGTTCAGGTACAAATCTTTGGTATCAAAAAGCTAAATACACTGTCACAACAGCCACAAATTCATCATGTTATGTCTGTATGGGGGCACGGGACGTTCCAATTATCATGCTGTTTCCTTACAATGCTTCCACTTGTGCCAAATACATGAGAAAAATGCATCCAGATCCATTAAAGATAGAATGCTTACTGGAGGGGAATAAAGGTAAAATGTGTAAGGATGAAGACATCCTAGATCAGTCAATAAAGGGGGGCTTTATGTGTCCAAGAGATTATGCTCTAGCAGCTGGCTCCCAAACGTTCAACTATTCAGTTATACATCGTGAATGTCCCACCTGGCTTAAGTCATTCTTAAAGTTGTCCCCTACAGAGATGATTGAAAACCCAGATGATTATGTTGACAATTTGAATGTTCCCCATGAGTGTTACACTAGAAACTTGTCAAAAGATGTAATGTGTGTTGTAGCAAACCGCTTGCGCCCCTGTGCAATAGAAGTGGGACATTTTCCAGGGCATTGCTCCGTCATGTGGGTGGTTGATCAAAATCAAAGATTTTTCAACTGGGGTCTGATCACACAACTACATTTCAGAACATGTATACTCTCTATCCCCCATGCTACACGCTCCTGTTGACCCAGCAGAGACCAAGGGCTGACATATTTTGGCGGTGTGGTAACGGAGGTCATCTTAGATCGACCCTTCCTTCAAACTGGACAGGTACATGTGCTCTGGTTATCTTGGCAGAACCAACACTTATTTTTCCTGGATCCAAATTGTCTGACCTTCTGAATAAAAGGGGATTCACAGGGCAAAGGGAGTTTTCTTGGGGGACCGTTTGATCTACTTAGATGCAATAGGCATTCCACGTGGGAATTTAAAGCACGGAACCCTATAGCATCAGGGTTTGAGTCTGTTTTCATATGGGTAACGATGAACAAAAATGTGGATTGGATAAATTTCATATGGTATAATCAACAACGTCTGGCTAATGTGACTCGTGACACACTGAAAATTCTGGGGGAACAGTCGCATTACACTTCACAAATGACATATCAGAACCGAACTGCCCTAGATACGATTTTGTCTGAAAAGGGAGGTGTATGTCACAGGTTTGGTGATCACTGCTGCACTTTCATTTCTAATCACACAGCAGAAAACGGGCCATTCACTGAGGCTATGGAAGAGTTAACAACTTCTACTGAGGAGTTGTATGAATTTTCAGGTATAAATAATGACTGGATGGCATGGTTTGATTCCTATTTTAGCAAATGAGGAGCATTGGGGCTGAAACTGCAGGAACACAATTAAATACCCAATTTTGCATTAAAACTTGTATGCATTATTTCAGCAAAAAAAAAAGACATAATCCTGTTTCTTGTGTTCAGAAGCATTTCTTCAATGCACAATGAAGTGCCTATAAAACATTCACCCCCTTGGATATATTTTCCTTTATTGCTTTTAGAAAGAGAATCATGGTCAATATAATTGTTATTATTCATATATTCATTATCTGTAACCGCTTACCCAGATCAGGGTCGCCTTGGGTCCAGAGCCTACCTGGAATCATTGGGCGCAAGGCAGAAATACACCCTGGAGGGGGCACCAGTCCTTCACAGGGCTAATTGTTATTACAAACCGGATTCCAAAAAAGTTGGGACACTAAACAAATTGTGAATAAAAACTGAATGCAATGATGTGGAGGTACCAACATCTAATATTTTATTCAGAATAGAACACAAATCACAGATCAAAAGTTTAAACTGAGAGAATGTATCATTTTAAGGGAAAAATATGTTGTTTCAAAATTTCATGGAGTCAACAAATCCCAAAAAAGTTGGGACAAGGCTATTTTTTACCACTGTGTGGCATCCCCCTTTCTTCTTACAACACTCAACAGACGTCTGGGGACAGAGGAGACCAGTTTCTCAAGTTCAGAAATAGGAATGCTCTCCCATTCATGTCTAATACAGGCCTCTAACTGTTCAATCGTCTTGGGCCTTCTTTGTCGCTCCTTCCTTTTTATGATTGCCAGATGTTCTCTATAGGTGAAAGATCTGGACTGCAGGCTGCCATTTCAGTCCCCGGATTCTTCTCCTACATAGCCATGATGTTGTGATTGCTGCAGAATGTGGTCTGGCATTATCTTGTTGAAAAAGGCAGGGTCTTTCCTGAAAGAGATGATGTCTAGATGGGAGCATATGTTGTTCTAGAACCTGAACATAGTTCTCTGCATTAATGGTGCCTTTTCAGACATGCAAGCTGCCCATGCCACAAGCACTCATGCAACCCCATACCATCAGTGATGCAGGCTTCTGAACGGAGCGTTAATAACCACTTGGGTTATCCTTGTCCTGTCTGTTCCGGATGACATGGCGTCCTAGTGTTCCATAAAGAACTTCAAATTGTGACTCATCTGACCACAGAACAGTCTTCCATGTTGCCACACTCCATTTTAAAAGACCCCTGGGCCAGTGCAAATGTCTGAGCTTGTGGAGCTTGCTTAGAAATGGCTTCCTCTTTGCACTGTAGAGTTACAGCTGGCAACGGCAGATGGCACAGTGGATTGTGTTCACTGACAATGCTTTCTGGAAGTATTCCTGAGCCCATTCTGTTATTTCCTTGACAGTGGCATTCCTGTTTGAGGTGCAGTGATGTTTAAGGGCCCGGAGATCACGAGCATCCAGTAGAGTTTTACAGCCTTGACCCTTACGCACAGCAATTGTTCCAGATTCTCTAAATCTTTTGATGATGTTGTGCACGGTTGATGATGATAACTGAAAAGTCTGAAATCTTTCTGCGCAACAATGGTGGAATTGGTGATCCTTTTACCATCTTGGCTTCAGAGAGACACTAACACTCTGAGAAGCTCTTTTTATACCCAATCATGTTGTCAATTGACCTAATTAATCAAATCAAGTTTATTTATATAGCGCTTTTTACAACTGATGTTGTCATAAAGCAGCTTCACAGAATTCCAGTAAGACAAGATTTGACATGAAATGTAAAGACAAATGTAAAACCCTCAAGTGAGCAAGCCAGGGGCGACAGTGGCAAGGAAAAACTCCCCCAGCTGAGGAAGAAACCTTGGGAGGAACCAAGGCTCACAAGGGGTGACCCATCCTCCTCTGGTCAATCTACTGGTGATGATAGTTAGTAGTCCATGAGAACTTCAGTGTAGGGACAGCTTCAAGGCACTTGGTGGTTGCTGGAGCGTGGGCAGCTGGTCTGAAGCGTGGAGGAGGATCTCGACAGTCATCCATCAGTGTCCAGACAGACAGGTGGGCAGTCGTTTACTCGGAAAGATGTAAAGGGATGGAATTAGTTTTGAACTGTTTTGTGTTTGTAAAGTAGAAAATATGAAAATTTCCAGAGTGTGGCTAATGACTCCGGCAGATCTGACTATGACAGCATTAACTAAAAGGAGAGAACCAGGAGGACACACAGACACGGGAGCATCCTGAAACACTGGCATCCCTCCGCTCCACCGTCAACAAACCTGAGTGATCGCGAGAAGCGGCGGGACGACAGCACCAGCGTCTCAGTATACTATAATTCCCTGTGTCCATGGACCCCCCGGATCTGCCGCCTTTATCTATGGGGGAGCATTAGCTACCAAATGATAAACTAAACAAATGAGTTTTTAGCCTACATTTGAAGATTGCGACTGTGTCTGAGTCCCGAACATTTTCTGGAAGATCATTCCAGAGTTGGGGGGCTTTATAAGAAAAGGCTCTTCCCCCAGCTGAGGCCTTCTGAATTCTGGGAACATTTAAAAATCCAGTATTCTGTGATCTGAGTGAACGTGGAGGCTCATAATAGGAAATTGTATCTTGAAGATATTCAGGAGCAAGCCCATGTAGAGCTTTATATGTTAATAACAAAATTTTGTAGTCAATGCGGAATTTAACAGGCAGCCAATGAAGTGATGATAAAACTGGGCTGATATGTTCAAATTTTCTAGTTTTAGTGAGGACCCTAGCTGCAGCATTTTGAACTAGTTGAAGTTTTCTTAAATTGCTGCTGGTGCATCCTGACAGTAGTGCGTTACAGTAGTCAAGCCTTGAAGTAATAAAGGCATGTACTAATGTTTCTGCGTCCTGGAGGGATAAGGCATTTCTAATCTTAGCAATATTGCAAAGATGTAAAAAAGCTGTCCTAGTGATACTACCTATGTGTTGATCAAATGATAAATCCGGGTCAATTATGACACCAAGATTTTTTGCTGCTGAACCAGGTTTAACTGGAAAGTTAGCTAGATTTAAAATTAAGTCTGATAATTTATTTCTTGTCACTTTTGGACCCAAAAGCAGGACCTCTGTTTTGTTGCTGTTTAGAAGGAGGAAGTTACGCAACATCCAGCCTTTCACGTCTTTTACACAGTCCTCTATTTTCTTTAATCTGTGTTTGTCATCGGGCTTGGCTGAAATATACAATTGTGTGTCGTCTGCGTAACAGTGAAAGTTAATGTCATGGTTTTTTATAACTGTGCCTAGCGGTAACATGTATAATGTAAATAATAATGGTCCTAAAATAGAGCCTTGTGGAATTCCAAATCTTACTTTAGAATAATTTGAATTTAGATTGTTTACTTTTACGAATTGATAACGTTCCGTTAAGTAAGATTTGAACCATAATAGGGCTGTCCCTGTGATTCCAACCATCTTTTCTAACCTTTCTATGAGAATATTGTGGTCTATTGTATCGAAGGCTGCGCTTAGGTCAAGAAGCACCAACAGGGATACGTGGCCTTGATCAGAGGCAAGAAGAAGATCATTTGTTATCTTGACTAGAGCTGTCTCTGTACTATGATGTTGCCTGAATCCAGATTGGAATTTTTCATATATATGATTCTTATGTAGATATGAACTAAGTTGTTGGGCCACAGCTTTTTCTAAGATCTTAGACAGAAATGGCAAATTAGAAATAGGCCTGTAATTAGACAGTGTACTAGCATCAAGATTTGGTTTCTTGATCATAGGTTTAATAACTGCTAGTTTAAAAGCTTTGGGTACATGGCCCAGACTAAGCGATGAGTTTACTATAGTTAAAAGAGGATCAATAATAGCTGGTAGTACTTCTTTGAGCAACTTTGTGGGAATTGCATCAAGTGTGCAAGTTGTACAGTTTGCGGAGTTGATAATCTTCTCTAGTTCTAATTGTGGGAGAGCAAAAGGTTTCAAGTCTTTCTTTTACAGTTATATTATGTTTTATTTCATTCACATCAGGTGGCAGCCGGGATGGATTTGATCCTGTGGCTAGAGTTTGTTGTCTAATATTCTCAATTTTATTATTAAAAAAGTCCATAAAATCTTTACTGGTGAGAGTTGCTGGAATTAGTTGTTCAGAACCTGCTTGATTTTTTGTAATTCTAGAAAACACACTAAACAGTGCTCTCGGATTATTTTTATTATGGGAGATCAGCGAGGCCAGATATGCTGAGCGAGCTTTAGTGAGGGCATTTCTATACTCTATAAGGCTGTCCTTCCAGGCAGAATGGAACACTTCAAGCTTGGTTGATCGCCATTTCCGCTCTAGTTTTCGTAATGTTTGTTTTAAAGTACGGGTCTTATCGTTATACCATGGTGCGAGCTTTTTCTGTCTTATACTTTTATGTTTAAGTGGTGCTACCTTTTCTAAAGTAGATCGACAGGTATTTTCTAGGTAATCAGTTAGTACATCTAGGTCCATTGGGTCTGATGGAGTTGGAACTGGGGTCGATAGTTCTGGTAGGTTTTCTATAAATTGT
Source organism: Hoplias malabaricus (assembly GCF_029633855.1). NCBI lineage: Eukaryota > Metazoa > Chordata > Actinopteri > Characiformes > Erythrinidae > Hoplias > Hoplias malabaricus. The sequence goes on along the minus strand of NC_089804.1, from coordinate 700,733 downwards.
AGGGCGGTAGATGGTTTTATTATACGCCTTGTAGAATAGCGAGGGTTCTTACATATATTATGGATAAAACGTAGCTCATATGAAATTAAGTAATGATCGGAGATTGCTGAGGATTGCGGTAAGATATTAATTTTGTCAATGTTAAGACCTAGTGTCAGAACTAAGTCTAAAGTGTGGCTGCAGTAGTGTGTAGGCCCTGTTACATTTTGAGTAATACCAATAGAGTCTAAGATTGAGGTAAATGCCTTTTTTAGTGGGTCACTTTCCTTCTCAAAATGGATATTGAAATCTCCTACAATTATAACTTTATGATTGCACACCGCTAGGTTTGTAGCAAAATCGCTGAATTCTTTCAGAAATTCTAAGTAAGGCCCTGGTGGTCTGTAAATGTTGCATAATAAAAATGCGTCCTTTTTTGTGACCGGATTTGTAATAATAGTGGAGAGAACCTCAAAAGAAGAGAAGGTGTCACATTGTTTAAGACTAATTTCTAGGGTATTTTGGTAAATTACACATACTCCACCTCCTTTGCCTGATATTCTTGGGCTATGTGCATAATTATAGCCTAGGGGGGTGGCTTCATTTAGTGCTAAATATTCATTTGGTTTAACCCACGTTTCCGTGAGACAGAAAACATTGAATTTATGATCACTTATAATATCATTTACGATGAGTGCTTTTGAGTTTAGTGATCTTATGTTGAGTAACCCAAATTTTAGTTCTGAGGTGTTGTTGCTAGGTGTTGTGTATGATTTAATATTGATTAGGTTGCTGAAACAGGCTGATTTTGTTTTTCTACTTTTACATTTAGTTCGGGGGAAAGACACAGTCTCAATACAGTTGAACCTGGGTGACGTCTCAAGACAGTTCGCAGACGGTCGGTTTAGCCTGTCTGTCTGCGGCCTGGTCCCGGCTCTGGATTGTCAGCAGCTATCTACACTACTCTGCTGACTAACTAAAAGACTATGTGCTATACTGCAAGAAAGTAAGGCAGCACCCTCCCGCGTGGGGTGGATACCATCCCTACCTATAAGACCAGGCTTGCCCTCAAAACGTAACCAATTGTCTATAAAGCCCACTTGATTTTCGGAACACCACTTGGACATCCAGCAGTTTAACGCCCAAAGTCTGCTGTAAGCTTCGTCGCCACGCCGCATTTGTATGGGGCCAGAGCAGATTACGGCATCGGACATCGTCTGGGCCAGTTTAATCACCTCTCTAATATTACCCTTAGTTACCTCAGACTGCCGCAGACGAATATCATTGGCCCCTACATGAATGACTACCCTCGAATATCTCCTATTAGCTAACAGTCTAAGGTTGCCACTAATATCCGGCGCTCTGGCTCCCGATAAACAGCTAACTGTTACTGCCGGCGCCCCTAAAGGAGTAGCTAATTTCACGTGCCGAACAATAGAGTCTCCTATAACCAGAGCACTCTTAACAGGCTCCTCAGCGGGTGCTTCGCTGAGCAGGGCAAACCTGTTTGACACGCGAATCAGAGGAGCGTGGTGTCCCGGTGGGCTAGCTTTGGCCTCAGCGTTAGCATCAGCCTTAGCTTTCCGGCTATGACGCCGAGACGTCACCCATTCACCCCGCTGTGAGGGCTCTAACGCCAGAGTCGTGGGGGTGCTAACTCTCCCTAAGGCACCCGGAGTTGCTAACACTGAATCTCGCTGTTTATCCCTCAACAATAATAAGCTCCGGATGCGCACTTCTAGCTGGTCCACTTTATCCACCAGAGAGCTAACTAGCTGACACTTACTACAAATACAACCACTATATTTATCGCTAGAGGTGGAAAAGGGCGTTAAACTAAACATGCCACACTCTGAGCAGGCAAAACAGCCAGTAGTAGCCATGGAATTGCAGGTACTTACCGCTTTTAGTGAATTTTAGTAACTTACACCAAGAACGTTACTCCAGGGTCCGGTGGCAGTTTTAGTGCCTCTGTAATGAATATTCCTGCGGAGACAATCTAAAAGATAGATCTATGGATGGTTAGTAGGTTATAAAAACAGATGTAAATATAGAAATAACAATGGAAACGAGTAAACAGGAAAACCCGAGCGATCAAAACAGCTTCCAAACGGGTACAGAAACAGCCAAACGGGTTGCCAGATCTCCAGATCTCTTCAGAAAATTCTTCAGAGAGCACGCAGCACGCACAAAACACTCAGAGAGAGCATGCAGCACACACAAAACACTCAGAGGGCACGCGCAGCATGCACAAAACACTCAGAGAGAGAGCGCATCATGCACAAAACACTCAGAAAGAGCACACACGCAGCACGCACAAAACACTCAGAGAGAGCACGCAGTGCGCACAAAACACTCAGAGATAAAGCGCAGCGCGCACAAAACACTCAGAGAGAGCACGCAGCGTGCACAAAACACTCAGAGAGAATGCGCAGCATGCACAAAACACTCAGAGAGAGTACACAGCACACACAAAACACTCAGAGAGAGCGTGCCACACGCACAAAACACTGAAAGAGAGCGCGCGCAAAATACTCAGAGAGAGCACGCACGCAGCACGCACAAAACACTCAGAGAGAGCACGCAGTGCGCATAAAACACTCAGAGATAAAGCGCAGCGCGCACAAAACACTCAGAGAGAATGCGCAGCACGCACAAAACACTCAGAGAGAGCATGCCGAATGCACAAAACACTCAGAGAGAGTGCACATCACACACAAAACACTCAGAGAGAGCGCACAGCACGCACAAAACACTCAGAGAGTTCGCCCAGCACGCACAAAACACTGAAAGAGAGCGCGCACAAAACACTCAGAGAGAGCACGCACAAAATACTCAGAGAGAGCGCGCAGCATGCCCAAAACACTCAGAGAGGGCATGCAGCACGCACAAAACACTCAGAGGGAGCACTCAGCATGAACAAAACACTCAAAGATAACGCGCAGCATGCACAAAACACACAGAGAGAGAGCGCATCATGCACAAAACACTCAGAGAGAATGTGCAGCACGCACAAAACACTGAAAGAGAGCGCACACAAAACACTCAGAGAGAGCACGCAGCATGCACAAAACACTCAGAGATAACGCGCAGCGCGCACAAAATACTCAGAGAGAGCACGCACGCAGCACGCACAAAACACTCAGAGAGAGCACGCAGTGTGCACAAAACACTCAGAGATAAAGCGCAGCGCGCACAAAACACCAAGAGAGAGCGCTCAGCGTGCACAAAACACACAGAGAGAGCACGCACAAAACACTCAGAGAGAACGCGCAGCACGCATAAAACCCTCAGAAAGAGCGCTCAGCACGCACAAAACACTCAGAGGGAGCGCTCAGCATGCACAAAACACTCAGAGAGAGCGCTCAGCATGAACAAAACACTCAAAGATAACGCGCAGCATGCACAAAACACTCAGAGAGAGAGCGCATCATGCACAAAACACTCAGAGAGAATGCGCAGCATGCACAAAACACTGAAAGAGAGCACACACAAAACATTCAGAAAGAGCACGCACGCAGCACGCACAAAACACTCAGAGATAAAGCGCAGCGCGCACAAAACACTCAGAGAGAGCACGCAGCGTGCACAAAACACTCAGAGAGAATGCGCAGCACGCACAAAACACTCAGAGAGAGTACACAGCACACACAAAACACTCAGAGAGAGCGTGCCACACGCACAAAACACTGAAAGAGAGTGCGCACAAAATACTCAGAGAGAGCACGCACGCAGCACGCACAAAACACTCAGAGAGAGCACGCAGTGCGCACAAAACACTCAGAGATAAAGCGCAGCGCGCACAAAACACTCAGAGAGAATGCGCAGCACGCACAAAACACTCAGAGATAAAGGGCAGCGCGCACAAAACACCAAGAGAGAGCGCTCAGCGTGCACAAAACACACAGAGAGAGCACGCAGCACGCACAAAACACTCAGAGAGAACGCGCAGCACGCATAAAACCCTCAGAAAGAGCGCTCAGCACGCACAAAACACTCAGAGGGAGCGCTCAGCATGCACAAAACACTCAGAGGGAGCGCTCAGCATGAACAAAACACTCAAAGATAACGCGCAGCATGCACAAAACACTCAGAGAGAGCATGCCGCATGCACAAAACACTCAGAGAGAGTGCACATCACACACAAAACACTCAGAGAGAGCGCACAGCACGCACAAAACACTCAGAGAGTTCGCCCAGCACGCACAAAACACTGAAAGAGAGCGCGCACAAAACACTCAGAGAGAGCACGCACAAAATACTCAGAGAGAGCGCGCAGCATGAACAAAACACTCAAAGATAACGCGCAGCATGCACAAAACACACAGAGAGGGCATGCAGCACGCACAAAACACTCAGAGGGAGCGCTCAGCATGAACAAAACACTCAAAGATAACGCGCAGCATGCACAAAACACACAGAGAGAGAGCGCATCATGTACAAAACACTCAGAGAGAATGTGCAGCACGCACAAAACACTGAAAGAGAGCGCACACAAAACACTCAGAGAGAGCACGCAGCATGCACAAAACACTCAGAGATAACGCGCAGCGCGCACAAAATACTCAGAGAGAGCACGCACGCAGCACGCACAAAACACTCAGAGAGAGCACGCAGTGTGCACAAAACACTCAGAGATAAAGCGCAGCGCGCACAAAACACCAAGAGAGAGCGCTCAGCGTGCACAAAACACACAGAGAGAGCACGCAGCACGCACAAAACACTCAGAGAGAACGCGCAGCACGCATAAAACCCTCAGAAAGAGCGCTCAGCACGCACAAAACACTCAGAGGGAGCGCTCAGCATGCACAAAACACTCAGAGGGAGCGCTCAGCATGAACAAAACATTCAAAGATAACGCGCAGCATGCACAAAACACTCAGAGAGAGAGCGCATCATGCACAAAACACTCAGAGAGAATGCGCAGCATGCACAAAACACTGAAAGAGAGCACACACAAAACATTCAGAAAGAGCACGCACGCAGCACGCACAAAACACTCAGAGATAAAGCGCAGCGCGCACAAAACACTCAGAGAGAGCACGCAGCGTGCACAAAACACTCAGAGAGAATGCGCAGCACGCACAAAACACTCAGAGAGAGTACACAGCACACACAAAACACTCAGAGAGAGCGTGCCACACGCACAAAACACTGAAAGAGAGTGCGCACAAAATACTCAGAGAGAGCACACACGCAGCACGCACAAAACACTCAGAGAGAGCACGCAGTGCGCACAAAACACTCAGAGATAAAGCGCAGCGCGCACAAAACACTCAGAGAGAATGCGCAGCACGCACAAAACACTCAGAGAGAGTACACAGCACACACAAAACACTCAGAGAGAGCGTGCCGCACGCACAAAACACTGAAAGAGAGCGCACACAAAATACTCAGAGAGAGCACGCACGCTGCACGCACAAAACACTCAGAGAGAGCACGCAGCATGCACAAAAACACTCAGAGATAACGCGCAGCGCGCACAAAATACTCAGAGAGAGCACGCACGCAGCACGCACAAAACACTCAGAGAGAGCACGCAGTGCGCACAAAACACTCAGAGATAAAGGGCAGCGCGCACAAAACACCAAGAGAGAGCGCTCAGCGTGCACAAAACACTCAGAGAGAACGCGCAGCACGCATAAAACCCTCAGAAAGAGTGCTCAGCACGCACAAAACACTCAGAGGGAGCGCTCAGCATGCACAAAACACTCAGAGGGAGCGCTCAGCATGAACAAAACATTCAAAGATAACGCGCAGCATGCACAAAACACTCAGAGAGAGAGCGCATCATGCACAAAACACTCAGAGAGAATGCGCAGCATGCACAAAACACTGAAAGAGAGCACACACAAAACATTCAGAAAGAGCACGCACGCAGCACGCACAAAACACTCAGAGATAAAGCGCAGCGCGCACAAAACACTCAGAGAGAGCACGCAGCGTGCACAAAACACTCAGAGAGAATGCGCAGCACGCACAAAACACTCAGAGAGAGTACACAGCACACACAAAACACTCAGAGAGAGCGTGCCACACGCACAAAACACTGAAAGAGAGTGCGCACAAAATACTCAGAGAGAGCACACACGCAGCACGCACAAAACACTCAGAGAGAGCACGCAGTGCGCACAAAACACTCAGAGATAAAGCGCAGCGCGCACAAAACACTCAGAGAGAATGCGCAGCACGCACAAAACACTCAGAGAGAGTACACAGCACACACAAAACACTCAGAGAGAGCGTGCCGCACGCACAAAACACTGAAAGAGAGCGCACACAAAATACTCAGAGAGAGCACGCACGCTGCACGCACAAAACACTCAGAGAGAGCACGCAGCATGCACAAAAACACTCAGAGATAACGCGCAGCGCGCACAAAATACTCAGAGAGAGCACGCACGCAGCACGCACAAAACACTCAGAGAGAGCACGCAGTGCGCACAAAACACTCAGAGATAAAGGGCAGCGCGCACAAAACACCAAGAGAGAGCGCTCAGCGTGCACAAAACACTCAGAGAGAACACGCAGCACGCATAAAACCCTCAGAAAGAGCGCTCAGCACGCACAAAACACTCAGAGGGAGCGCTCAGCATGAACAAAACACTCAAAGATAACGCGCAGCATGCACAAAACACTCAGAGAGAGAGCGCATCATGCACAAAACACTGAGAGAATGCGCAGCACACACAAAACATTCAGAAAGAGCACGCACGCAGCACGCACAAAACACTCAGAGATAAAGCGCAGCGCGCACAAAACACTCAGAGAGAGCACGCAGCGTGCACGAAACACTCAGAGAGAATGCGCAGCACGCACAAAACACTCAGAGAGAGTACACAGCACACACAAAACACTCAGAGAGAGCGTGCCACACGCACAAAACACTGAAAGAGAGTGCGCACAAAATACTCAGAGAGAGCACGCACGCAGCACGCACAAAACACTCAGAGAGAGCACGCAGTGCGCACAAAACACTCAGAGATAAAGCACAGCGCGCACAAAACACTCAGAGAGAATGCGCAGCACGCACAAAACACTCAGAGAGAGTACACAGCACACACAAAACACTCAGAGAGAGCGTGCCGCACGCACAAAACACTGAAAGAGAGCGCACACAAAATACTCAGAGAGAGCACGCACGCTGCACGCACAAAACACTCAGAGAGCACGCAGCATGCACAAAACACTCAGAGATAACGCGCAGCGCGCACAAAATACTCAGAGAGAGCACGCACGCAGCACGCACAAAACACTCAGAGAGAGCACGCAGTGCGCACAAAACACTCAGAGATAAAGCGCAGCGCGCACAAAACACTCAGAGAGAATGCGCAGCACGCACAAAACACTCAGAGAGAGTACACAGCACACACAAAACACTCAGAGAGAGCGTGCCGCACGCACAAAACACTGAAAGAGAGCGCACACAAAATACTCAGAGAGAGCACACACGCTGCATGCACAAAACACTCAGAGAGAGCACGCAGCGTGCACAAAACACTCAGAGAGAATGCGCAGCACGCACAAAACACTCAGAGAGAGTACACAGCACACACAAAACACTCAGAGAGAGCGTGCCGCATGCACAAAACACTGAAAGAGAGCGCGCACAAAATACTCAGAGAGAGCACGCAGGCAGCACGCACAAAGCACTCAGAGAGAGCACGCAGTGCGCACAAAACACTCAGAGATAAAGCGCAGCGCGCACAAAACACTCAGAGAGAGCACGCAGCACGCACAAAACACTCAGAGAGAGCGTGCCGCACGCACAAAACACTGAAAGAGAGCGCACACAAAATACTCAGAGAGAGCACACACGCTGCACGCACAAAACACTCAGAGAGAGCGTGCCGCACGCACAAAACACTGAAAGAGAGCGCGCACAAAATACTCAGAGAGAGCACGCAGGCAGCACGCACAAAGCACTCAGAGAGAGCACGCAGTGCGCACAAAACACTCAGAGATAAAGCGCAGCGCGCACAAAACACTCAGAGAGAGCACGCAGCACGCACAAAACACTCAGAGAGAGCATGCCGCATGCACAAAACACTCCGAGAGAGTGCACATCACACACAAAACACTCAGAGAGAGCGCACAGCACGCACAAAACACTGAAAGAGAGCGCGCACAAAACACTCAGAGAGAGCACACACAAAACACTCAGAGAGAGCGCGCAGCACGCACAAAACACTCAGAGAGAATGCGCAGCATGCACAAAACACTGAAAGAGAGCACACACAAAACACTCAGAAAGAGCACGCACGCAGCACGCACAAAACACTCAGAGAGAACACGCAGTGCGCACAAAACACTCAGAGAGAGCGCGCAGCACGCACAAAACACTGAAAGAGAGCGCGCACAAATCACTCAGAGAGAGCGCGCAGCATGCACAAAACACTCAGAGATAACGCGCAGCGTGCACAAAATACTCAGAGAGAGCACTCAGCATGAACAAAACACTCAAAGATAACGTGCAGCATGCACAAAACACTCAGAGAGAGCGCGCATCACGCACAAAACACTCTGAGAGAATGCAGCATGCACAAAACACTCAGAGAGAGCACGCAGTGCGCACAAAACACTGAAAGAGAGCGCGCACAAAACACTCAGAGAGAGCACACACAAAACACTCAGAGAGAGCACGCAGTGCGCACAAAACACTGAAAGAGAGCGCGCACAAAACACTCAGAGAGAGCACACACAAAACACTCAGAGAGAGCACGCACAAAACACTCAGAGATAAAGCGCAGCGCGCACAAAACACTCAGAGAGAGCATGTAGTGCGCACAAAACACTCAGAGATAAAGCGCAGCGCGCACAAAACACTCAGAGAGAGCACGCAGTGCGCACAAAACACTCAGAAATAAAGCGAAGCATGCACGAAACACTCAGAAATAAAGCGAAGAATGCACGAAACACTCAGAGAGAGCGCTCAGCGCGCACAAAACAATGAAAGAGAGTGCGCACAAAACACTCAGAGAGAACACGCACAAAACACTCAGAGAGAGCGCGCAGCATGCCCAAAACACTCAGAGAGAGCGTGTCGCACGCACAAAACACTGAAAGAGAGCGCGCACAAAACACTCAGAGAGAGCACACACAAAACACTCAGAGAGAGCATGCAGCACGCAAAAAACACTCAGAGGGAGCGCTCAGCATTCACAAAACACTCAGAGAGAGCGCGCATCACGCACAAAACACTCAGAGAGAGCGCGCATCACGCACAAAACACTCAGAGAGAATGTGCAGCTAGCACAAAACACTGAAAGAGAGCGCGCACACAAAACACTCAGAGAGAGCACGCAGCATGCACAAAACACCCAGAGATAACGCGCAGCGTGCACAAAATACTCAGAGAGAGCACGCAGCATGCACAAAACACTCAGAGAGAGCACGCAGTGCGCACAAAACACTCAGACATAAAGCGCAGCGCGCACAAAACACTCAGAGAGAGCACGCAGCGTGCACAAAACACTCAGAGAGAGCGTGCCGCACGCACAAAACACTGAAAGAGAGCGCGCACAAAATACTCAGAGAGAGCACGCACACAGCACGCACAAAACACTCAGAGAGAGCACGCAGTGCGCACAAAACACTCAGAGATAAAGCGCAGCGCGCACAAAACACACAGAGATAAAGCGCAGCGCGCACAAAACACTCAGAGAGAGCACGCAACGTGCACAAAACACTCAGAGAGAATGCGCAGCACGCACAAAACACTCAGAGAGAGTACACAGCACACACAAAACACTCAGAGAGAGCATGCCGTATGCACAAAACACTCCGAGAGAGTGCACATCACACACAAAACACTCAGAGAGAGCGCACAGCACGCACAAAACACTGAAAGAGAGCGCGCACAAAACACTCAGAGAGAGCACACACAAAACACTCAGAGAGAGCGCGCAGCACGCACAAAACACTCAGAGAGAATGCGCAGCATGCACAAAACACTGAAAGAGAGCACACACAAAACACTCAGAAAGAGCACGCACGCAGCACGCACAAAACACTCAGAGAGAGCACGCAGTGCGCACAAAACACTCAGAGATAAAGCGCAGCGCGCACAAAACACTCAGAGAGAGCACGCACGCAGCACGCACAAAACACTCAGAGAGAACACGCAGTGCGCACAAAACACTCAGAGAGAGTACGCAGCGTGCACAAAACACTCAGAGAGAGAATGCGCAGCACGCACAAAACACTCAGAGAGAGCGTGCCGCACGCACAAAACACTGAAAGAGAGCGCGCACAAAATACTCAGAGAGAGCGCGCATCACGCACAAAACACTCAGAGAGAATGCGCAGCACGCATAAAACACTCCGAGAGAGTGCACAGCACACACAAAACACTCAGAGAGTGGGCACAGCATGCACAAAACACTCAGAGAGAGCGTGCCGCACGCACAAAATACTCAGAGAGAGCGCGCAGCATGCACAAAACACTCAGAGAGAGCACGCAGCACACACAAAACACTCAGAGAGAGCGTGCCGCACGCACAAAATACTCAGAGAGAGCACGCAGCATGCACAAAACACTGAAAGAGAGCGCGCACAAAACACTCAGAGAGAGCACGCAGCACACACAAAACACTCAGAGAGAGCATGCAGCACACACAAAACACTGAGAGGGAGCACTCAGCACACACAAAACACTCAGAGAGAGCACGCAGCACGCACAAAACACTCAGAGAGATCGCCCAAAACACTCAGAAATAAAGCGCAGCATGCACGAAACACTCAGAGAGAGCGCTCAGCGCGCACAAAACAATGAAAGAGAGTGCGCACAAAACACTCAGAGAGAACACGCACAAAACACTCAGAGAGAGCGCGCAGCATGCCCAAAACACTCAGAGAGAGCGTGTCGCACGCACAAAACACTGAAAGAGAGCGCGCACAAAACACTCAGAGAGAGCACACACAAAACACTCAGAGAGAGCATGCAGCACGCAAAAAACACTCAGAGGGAGCGCTCAGCATTCACAAAACACTCAGAGAGAGCGCGCATCATGCACAAAACACTAAGAGAGAATGTGCAGCACGCACAAAACACTGAAAGAGAGCGCGCACACAAAACACTCAGAGAGAGCACGCAGCATGCACAAAACACCCAGAGATAACGCGCAGCGTGCACAAATTACTCAGAGAGAGCACACACGCAGCACGCACAAAACACTCAGAGAGAGCACGCAGTGCGCACAAAAAACTCAGAGAGAGCACGCAGCACGCACAAAACACTCAGAGAGAGCGCGCAGCACACACAAAACACTCAGAGAGAGCGCGTAGCATGCACAAAACACTCACAGAGAGCACGCACAAAACACTCAGAAAGAGCGTTCAGCACGCACAAAACACTCAGAGAGAGCACGCAGTGCGCACAAAACACTCAGAGAGAGCACGCAGCGCGCACAAAACACTCAGAGAGAGCACGCAGCGTGCACAAAACACTCAGAGAGAATGCGCAGCACGCACAAAACACTCAGAGAGAGTACACAGCACACACAAAACACTCAGAGAGAGCATGCCGTATGCACAAAACACTCCGAGAGAGTGCACATCACACACAAAACACTCAGAGAGAGCGCACAGCACGCACAAAACACTGAAAGAGAGCGCGCACAGAACACTCAGAGAGAGCACACACAAAACACTCAGAGAGAGCGCGCCGCACGCACAAAACACTCAGAGAGAATGCGCAGCATGCACAAAACACTGAAAGAGAGCACACACAAAACACTCAGAAAGAGCACGCACGCAGCACGCACAAAACACTCAGAGAGAGCACGCAGTGCGCACAAAACACTCAGAGATAAAGCGCAGCGCGCACAAAACACTCAGAGAGAGCACGCACGCAGCACGCACAAAACACTCAGAGAGAACACGCAGTGCGCACAAAACACTCAGAGAGAGTACGCAGCGTGCACAAAACACTCAGAGAGAATGCGCAGCACGCACAAAACACTCAGAGAGAGCGTGCCGCACGCACAAAACACTGAAAGAGAGCGCGCACAAAATACTCAGAGAGAGCGCGCATCACGCACAAAACACTCAGAGAGAATGCGCAGCACGCATAAAGCACTCCGAGAGAGTGCACAGCACACACAAAACACTCAGAGAGTGGGCGCAGCATGCACAAAACACTCAGAGAGAGCGCGCAGCATGCACAAAACACTGAAAGAGAGCACGCACAAAACACTCAGAGAGAGCACGCAGCACACACAAAACACTCAGAGAGAGCGTGCCGCACGCACAAAATACTCAGAGAGAGCACGCAGCACGCACGAAACACTGAAAGAGAGCACGCACAAAACACTCAGAGAGAGCACGCAGCACACACAAAACACTCAGAAAGAGCATGCAGCACACACAAAACACTCAGAGAGAGCGTGCCGTACGCACAAAATACTCAGAGAGAGCACGCAGCACACACAAAACACTCAGAAAGAGCATGCAGCACACACAAAACACTGAGAGGGAGCACTCAGCACACACAAAACACTCAGAGAGAGCATGCAGCACACACAAAACACTGAGAGGGAGCACTCAGCACACACAAAACACTCAGAGAGAGCATGCAGCACGCAAAAACACTCAGAGGGAGCACTCAGCATGCACAAAACACTCAGAGAGAGCATGCAGCACGCAAAAACACTCAGAGAGAGCACGCAGGGTGCACAAAACACTCAGAGAGAATGCGCAGCACGCACAAAACACTCAGAGAGAGCATGCCGCATGCACAAAACACTCCGAGAGAGTGCACATCACACACAAAACACTCAGAGAGAGCGCACAGCACGCACAAAACACTCAGAGAGATCGCCCAGCACGCACAAAACACTGAAAGAGAGCGCGCACAAAACACTCAGAGAGAGCACGCACAAAACACTGAAAGAGAGCGCGCACAAAATACTCAGAGAGAGCGCGCATCACGCATAAAACACTCAGAGAGAATGCGCAGCACGCATAAAACACTCCGAGAGAGTGCACAGCACACACAAAACACTCAGAGAGTGGGCGCAGCATGCACAAAACACTCAGAGAGAGCGTGCCGCACGCACAAAATACTCAGAGAGAGCGCGCAGCATGCACAAAACACTGAAAGAGAGCACGCACAAAACACTCAGAGAGAGCACGCAGCACACACAAAACACTCAGAGAGAGCGTGCATCACGCACAAAACACTCAGAGAGAATGCGCAGCACGCATAAAACACTCCGAGAGAGTGCACAGCACACACAAAACACTCAGAGAGTGGGCGCAGCATGCACAAAACACTCAGAGAGAGCGTGCCGCACGCACAAAATACTCAGAGAGAGCGCGCAGCATGCACAAAACACTGAAAGAGAGCACGCACAAAACACTCAGAGAGAGCACGCAGCACACACAAAACACTCAGAGAGAGCGTGCCGCACGCACAAAATACTCAGAGAGAGCACGCAGCACGCACAAAACACTGAAATAGAGCGCGCACAAAACACTCAGAGAGAGCACGCAGCACACACAAAACACTCAGAGAGAGCATGCAGCACACACAAAACACTGAGAGGGAGCACTCAGCACACACAAAACACTCAGAGAGAGCATGCAGCACACACAAAACACTGAGAGGGAGCACTCAGCACACACAAAACACTCAGAGAGAGCATGCAGCACACACAAAACACTCAGAGGGAGCGCGCAGCATGCACAAAACACTGAAAGAGAGCGCACACAAAATACTCAGAGAGAGTACGCACGCAGCACGCACAAAACACTCAGAGAGAGCACGCAGGGTGCACAAAACACTCAGAGAGAATGCGCAGCACGCACAAAACACTCAGAGAGAGCATGCCGCATGCACAAAACACTCCGAGAGAGTGCACATCACACACAAAACACTCAGAGAGAACGCACAGCACACACAAAACACTCAGAGAGATCGCCCAGCACGCACAAAACACTGAAAGAGAGCGCGCACAAAACACTCAGAGAGAGCACGCACAAAACACTGAAAGAGAGCGCGCACAAAATACTCAGAGAGAGCGCGCATCACGCACAAAACACTCAGAGAGAATGCGCAGCACGCATAAAACACTCCGAGACAGTGCACAGCACACACAAAACACTCAGAGAGAGCATGCAGCACACACAAAACACTCAGAGGGAGCACTCAGCACACACAAATCACTCAGAGAGAGCATGCAGCACGCAAAAACACTCAGAGGGAGCACTCAGCATGCACAAAACACTCAGAGAGAGCATGCAGCACGCAAAAACACTCAGAGGGAGCGCTCAGCATGCACAAAACACTCAGAGAGAGCACGCAGCACGCACAAAACACTCAGAGAGAGCATGCAGCACACACAAAACACTCAGAGGGAGCGCGCAGCATGCACAAAACACTGAAAGAGAGCGCACACAAAATACTCAGAGAGAGTACGCACGCAGCACGCACAAAACACTCAGAGAGAGCACGCAGGGTGCACAAAACACTCAGAGAGAATGCGCAGCACGCACAAAACACTCAGAGAGAGCATGCCGCATGCACAAAACACTCCGAGAGAGTGCACATCACACACAAAACACTCAGAGAGAGCGCACAGCACACACAAAACACTCAGAGAGATCGCCCAGCACGCACAAAACACTGAGAGAGAGCGCGCACAAAACACTCAGAGAGAGCACGCACAAAACACTGAAAGAGAGCGCGCACAAAATACTCAGAGAGAGCGCGCATCACGCACAAAACACTCAGAGAGAATGCGCAGCACGCATAAAACACTCCGAGACAGTGCACAGCACACACAAAACACTCAGAGAGAGCATGCAGCACACACAAAACACTGAGAGGGAGCACTCAGCACACACAAAACACTCAGAGAGAGCATGCAGCACGCAAAAACACTCAGAGGGAGCGCTCAGCATGCACAAAACACTTAGAGAGAGCACGCAGCATGCACAAAACACTCAGAGAGAGCATGCAGCACACACAAAACACTCAGAGGGAGCGCGCAGCATGCACAAAACACTGAAAGAGAGCGCACACAAAATACTCAGAGAGAGTACGCACGCAGCACGCACAAAACACTCAGAGAGAGCACGCAGGGTGCACAAAACACTCAGAGAGAATGCGCAGCACGCACAAAACACTCAGAGAGAGCATGCCGCATGCACAAAACACTCCGAGAGAGTGCACATCACACACAAAACACTCAGAGAGAGCGCACAGCACGCACAAAACACTCAGAGAGATCGCCCAGCACGCACAAAACACTGAAAGAGAGCGCGCACAAAACACTCAGAGAGAGCACGCACAAAATACTCAGAGAGAGCGCGCAGCATGCCCAAAACACTCAGAGAGGGCATGCAGCACGCACAAAACACTCAGAGGGAGCGCTCAGCATGAACAAAACACTCAAAGATAACGCGCAGCATGCACAAAACACTCAGAGAGAACGCATCATGCACAAAACACTCAGAGAGAATGTGCAGCATGCACAAAACACTGAAAGAGAGCGCACACAAAACACTCAGAGAGAGCATGCAGCATGCACAAAACACTCAGAGATAAAACGCAGTGCGCACAAAACACTCAGAGATAAAGCGCAGCGCGCACAAAACACTCAGAGAGAGCACGCAGCGTGCACAAAACACTCAGAGAGAATGCGCAGCACGCACAAAACACTCAGAGAGAGCATGCCGCATGCACAAAACACTCCGAGAGAGTGCACAGCACACACAAAACACTCAGAGAGAGCGCACAGCACGCACAAAACACTGAAAGAGAGCGCGCACAAAACACTCAGAGAGAGCACACACAAAACACTCAGAGAGAGCGCGCAGCACGCACAAAACACTCAGAGAGAGCACGCAGCACGCACAAAACACTCAGAGAGAGCGCGCAGCACGCACAAAACACTCAGAGAGAGCGCGCAGCACGCACAAAACACTCAGAGAGAGCGCGCAGCATGCACAAAACACTCAGAGAGAATGTGCAGCACGCACAAAACACTGAAAGAGAGTGCGCACAAAACTCTCAGAAAGAATGCGCAGCCCGCACAAAACACTGAAAGAGAGTGCGCACAAAACTCTCAGAAAGAATGCACAGCACGCACAAAACACTGAAAGAGAGTGCGCACAAAACACTGAAAGAGAGTGCACACAAAACACTCAGAGGGAGCACTCAGCACGCACACAACACTCAGAGAGAGCGCGCAGCACGCACAAAACACTCAGAGAGAGCACGCAGCACGCACAAAACACTCAGAGAGAGCGCGCAGCACGCACAAAACACTCAGAGAGAGCGCGCAGCACGCACAAAACACTCAGAGAGAGCGCGCAGCATGCACAAAACACTCAGAGAGAATGTGCAGCACGCACAAAACACTGATTGAGATTGCGCACAAAACTCTCAGAAAGAATGCGCAGCCCGCACAAAACACTGAAAGAGAGTGCACACAAAACTCTCAGAAAGAATGCGCAGCACGCACAAAACACTGAAAGAGAGTGCGCACAAAACACTGAAAGAGAGTGCACACAAAACACTCAGAGGAAGCACTCAGCACGCACACAACACTCAGAGATAACGCGCAGCACGCACAAAACACTGAAAGAGAGCGCGCATGAAACACTCAAAGAGAGCACGCAGTATGCACAAATCACTCAGAGAGAGCACGCAGCTCGAACAAAACACTCAGAGATAACGCGCAGCACGCACAAAAGACTGAAAGAGAGCACGCACAAAACACTCAGAGAGAGTACGCAGCACGCACAAAACACTCAGAGAGAGCATGCAGCATGCACAAAACACTCAGAGAGAGCGCGCAGCACGCACAAAACTCTCAGAGAGAGCGCGCAGCACGCACAAAACACTCAGAGAGAGCACACAGAACGCACAAAACACTCAGAGAGAGCACACAGAACGCACAAAACACTCAGAGAGAGCACGCACAAAACTCAGAGAGAATGCGCAGCACGCACAAAACACTCAGAGAGAGCACGCAGCTCAAACAAAACAGAGATAACGCGCAGCATGCACAAAACACTGAAAGAGAGCGCGCACAGAACACTCAAAGAGAGCACGCAGCACGCACAAAACACTCAGAGAGAACGCGCAGCACGCACAAAACACTCAGAGAGAGCACGCAGCATGCACAAAACACTCAGAGAGAGCGCACAGCACGCACAAAACACTCAGAGAGAGCACGCACAGAACACTCAGAGAGAGTGCGCACAAAACACTCAGAGAGAGTGCGCACAAAACACTCAGAGAGAGCGCGCAGCATGCACAAAACACTCAGAGAGAGCGCGCACAAAACACTCAGAGGGAGCACGCACAAAACACTCAGAGAGAGCGCGCACAAAATACTCAAAGAGAGCACGCAGCATGCAAAAAAAACACTCAGAGTTTGTGTATTGTTCATGCATTTTGACCCTTATTCCATCCTGTCCTTTACCAGGCAATTGTAGATCTATGCTTGGGTATTGTAGTTTATAAAAGAAAAACAACCTCAGTAAAAAGAACCAATGTGGGAACCTGAACTCAAGCCTCCCTCTGTTTATTGGTTGTTAAGTGAATTAATTGCTACGATACAATAAAACTGGCGACGAGGATAAAAGTTAGGTACAGAAAGTTCTGGAGCACAGTTGAGGACCAACTGAACTACTCGTTGTGCATTTTACACGCAAATTCATCCATGTGGAGCTAGCGCTTGGCAGCTAGGCTGTGCCGCAGGGACGCTGTTCAGGGACGGCGCTGACGGGAGTTCAGAGCATACAGGGTAAACACTTGCGGCAGTAAGAACGTAAGGCACTGCTAATCCTATATACATGCACGTTGAAAACACATAAATAAAAAGAAAGAACAAAATGGCGGGTGTAGTTGGACACATTGGGCTATTTGAAGAGTCTGTGGAGTCTTGGAGCTCATACACAGAACGTCTTGAGTTCTTTGTACTGGCCAATAGCATTAAGCCTGAACTGGTAGTGCCCACATTTCTCAGCATAATGGGTAGCAAAACCTACAATCTGCTGCGTAGCCTACTGCAACCTGAGAAACCTGGTGATTGCTCCTATGATAGTATTGTAAATACACTGAAAATGCATTACTTTCCAAAGCCCCTCATCATAGCTGAAAGAATCAGATTTCACAAACGAAATCCGCAAGAGGGAGAGTCAATATCACAGTTTGTTGCAGTTCTGAAGCAGCTGTCAGAACACTGTGACTTTGGACGTACTTTGAACGACACCATAAGAGACAGGTTAGTTTGTGGCTCGCGCAGTGAGACCATTCAGAAGCGTCTTTTGACAGAGAGCAGCTTAACGCTAGAAAGGGCAATTGAAGTGAGCACTTCCATGGAAATGGCAGCCAAAGAAGCTCAACAGCTAAGTGGATCTGTGCAAGTACACAAAGTGCACAGTGAAAAACAAAACCCAAGGTGAACAATCCATGCTACCGCTGTGGTAGATCTGGTCATCAAGCACAGAAATGCTGGTGTAAAGACATGACCTGTAGACATTGTGGAAAATATGGGCATATTGAATGAGCATGCAAAACAAAGAAGCCAGTTTCGAACAAAACCACTGAACAGAGCAAAGTTGGTTTCAGAAAACCTCAAAAAAAGCAGGTATATCAAGTGGAGGAGTCAGCGGAGTGACAAAACTGATGATGAATATTTGAAGGTAATGTCAGTCTCAGAAACCTCTGATGGTTATTGGGTGACACCCCTACTGGAGGGAGAACCAATTGTATTACAGCAATTGTATTTGTTGTCAAGAAATTCCATCAATTTCTTTTTGGGCACAAATTCATTCTGCTTACTGATCACAGACCACTGATTTCAATCTTTGTTAGCCAGGCTGGCATTCCATCACTTGCAGCCAGCTGCATGCAGCGATGGGCCTTATTATTGTCTGCATATATGTATGACATCAAGTACCGGAGGTCTGAATTTCACTGCAATGCTGATGGCTTGTCTAGGCTTCCCTTGCCCATAAAGCATGCAGAACACCAACAAGCAGAAATCTTCTACTTTAAGGAGGTGCCCGATGCTCCGGTGACTTCAGCCCAAGTGCGAAAGTGCACACGAACTGACCCACAGAGAAATGTGCCACAATTAGCCCATCTACGTCCATGGGACTTTCCAGATGAGCCATGGCAGAGAATCCATATAGATTATGCTGGGCCTCTAGAGGATCACATGTTCCTTATTGTTGTGGATGCTCATAGCAAGTGGCCAGAGGTGGCAGTGATGAAAAGCACAATGGCAGAGAAAACCATTGAGGCACTCAGGTCAATCTCTTAACCATCGACTTAATACATTCCTGTTAGCATACAGAAACACCACACATGCCACTACAAAGGTTACTCCGGCATTTGCCATGTTTAACCGACAGCTCCGTACTAGATTGGACCTCCTGAGACCACCAAGCACAAGACAAGTGGCACAAAACACTAAGAGAGACTGTGCAGCACGCACAAAACACTCAGGGAAAGTGCGCAGCCCAAGCTCCTAACCAAACCCAAGCTTCTACTACACTGGAACTCCAATGGGTTGTGAACTGATAGTGGACAAGAGTTAAACCTCTGAAACCAGAGCACTCAACAGCCTTGTCAAGCTTCTACCATTAGCCCACCCCCTCCTGATCCTGATCCTGATCCTAGGCACGTCTTGATAGACCTCATCTCTAACTCATACTAATCACAGTGAGGGTGAATAAAGATGAATATATTACCTTGTGGCCCAATCATATGTGGATAGGCAAATGACTTCTTAGCATTCCTGTATTTGGGAAATAATTTCCATAGCCACATCTGGCCCCAAAGACAAAAAAACAACTTTGAGGGGCTACAAAGTGTCTCTGGTAGTGCAGTGGTAAAGAACTACTCTCTCACACTAAAGGTTGCTGGTTCAAACCCAGCAAAATACATCTTGAGCACACTGATATATAGATACTAGTGAGGACAAAATTTAGATTTTTTTTTTGTTTATTATCCTTTTCTTCAAAGGAACATCAAAATACTTGTGTGCTAATGTGCAAGCTGTATTGAGGAGAGTTTGGACCAGCAACCTTTGACAGGCCTGATATTTCACTTCATAATAATTACCCTGATGGTGAATACTTTGTTGTGTTGGAGGCCAGATGTGTTTTAGTTAATACACCATCCACCAGATTTCTTGTACTGGTCTGTGGCATGGGTTGTGGACCCAAGTTCATCAAAACATCAAAAATACAGTGCTTTCATGAGCAAGTTGTACTGAGCTAGGTTTGAACCAGCAACCTATAGTATGACAGAATAGTGCCTTGCCACTGCACTACCAGAGCCACTTTGAAGCCACTCAAAGTTGTTTTTTGTGTGAGTGTGTGTGTTTGAGACCAGCTGTGAATATGCAAATTATATCCCAGCATCCCTGTAGCTTAGTACATACACCATCTGCTAGATTTTGTGAAATCATGTGCTCTGTTCTAAATTGAGAAGCTGGGAGCAAACCCAGACCCAAAGAGCCAGGTACAAGAAGCTCAGTATTAGGTCTGGGCTAGTAAACAAAAGTTGCATACATTCAAATGACCCTGAAATGTTAAACTTCCAGTCAACCCTGATAGATAGGTCTCATGCAATGCATTTCCTCACAGACAGTTTTTGGCTGCAGTTCCAATACAGCAGATAGCTTCTTTACGTATTCCAAAGCATTATAATCATGCTGATGGTGAATACGCATGTGGCTTCAAATTGGAAAGTTTACACAAGTAAACCATTTTGACCAGTACATAATTTATTTAACATTGCTAACTTTTCAAAATTACATTTAATATACTCTGTCATGTGTTATATTTTTGAACAATGCTACAGGCAGTCTTTGGGACATGTAGGAAGGCCTATCAGACATAGAGGGAAGATAGGATTGTAATGGATAATTGGAGGCAACCAATGTGTAGCGTCATATGCTGTGTGTTTGAACATTGAGAACTAAAGCAAGGCTATGAGAAGAGCTGCACCTCACAGGACAGACTACAACTTAAACAGACTTAGGTTTAGACCTCCAGACAGGAAGGAGGGATTCTTTGGGCCAAAGCCTGAGCAGGATGGCAATCCCTGAAAGACAGGTCTAGAAACTGTGTGAACACATAATATTCAGGGGGGGAAAAGCAAAGCACTTGGATTACTATTGCAAAATACACACTTGCATTAGAGAAAATCTGTTGAAAAATATCCTGTTTATTATACAACTAATGGAAAAAAATAATAATAATGCTTTTCTTAAACAAAAATACAAATTATTTTGTATAAACCCAAGAAAAATGTAAAGTTGCCAGATGGAAATGCCCCCCTTCAGTGAATCTGAGAACTATCACTGGATTGGCCAGCTCAAGATGGGCAGCCAATGGGGAGAGTTTCCTGGGGTCATGTGTTTGAAGGAGCAGATTACAGAACTACCCTTTAAAGAGCAGACTACCCAGGACTACCCTTTAAATTATGACTAGAGAAAAAAAGACAAAGCTAAACTGAGAACGCTGTTTTATATCATTAATGAAATGGGGGGCAGAAAACAAGTCATTAGGGGTAAGTGGGGGAAATTACAATACAAATGCTCATTTAGTTAACCCTAACCTTACACCAAATGCATCTACAGTCTTAATTGTGTAGGGTTATGTACTCACCCTGCTGACTGGACCAATGTTTAACCCTAACCCTAAACAATTGCACAAGATAATTTGACTTTTTGATTCACATTGTGCAGGTGTTTGACATGAACATAGAAACCCAACTCATTCAACAAGTTCCATTCTGCTTTGATCACCTGGTTTTTCATGTTTATGTAGTTTTGATCAAGTATCAATGGACTTCATAAAGGAATGAAAATCAAAGTTGTTTCCCCCATGTATTGACTCATGTAATTTCAGTAGACTTCATTTCTGCCTCATGTGATGATGGACTGAACACAAACTCCGCCCACATCACATCTTTAACAAAAATGACACACCTTAATAAAATAAGCAATTATCAAAAAAAAAAAAGCTTGCTTCAGAGAGTGTATAGCCCATACATTTAACCCAGCGTGTTCCCAACGCTGGAGGGCATCTGTATATAAGGCAAACCCTTCAACAGTGGATGAAAATTATGAGCTGTAAGAATGGACACTGGGTGCAGGTCAATCAGTCAAGAAATCAAATCATTCAGAAGTGTTTGTGATTCTGAATGATATATACAGATCGGTGGGCTGAACACGAAGGAATGAGACCACCTAAGGGCTGTCTGACATCACATATGAACCCTTTCTTTCCCAAATTATGTTCCATTAATGGAAAAACATAAGAATGCTGTTTACAGTCTGTGATGCACTCAAAAACAACACTCCATAAAAACAAAGTTTTTTTTTAAACGTCCATTGTAGTGGACAGTAGGTCTCAACAGTTCTAAAACAAAGCTCTAAAATCTATATTGCTGAGGACACATGTTTTTCTAAACAGCCCAACAGGATAGAATAAGAAGAATGAAGAATAAGCCCACCTTGGTGTGATCTGGATGCTGATGTGGGGGCTGCATTTACGGAACAAGCAAGAAAACATAACATTTATTTTTTTTTAAAACGGTACCAGCACAAAAGCAACACTAACAACAGAAATTATATTTTATACAGTTTCTGATCATATGAGGGTCCAGCTTCATGGAAGGACACAACACCCCACAGACCCCACCAGGACTGACTCACTTAATATCACAAAAACACACACAGCTCAATAATATTAACAGAAATCTTTATTTATTCATTTATTTATAAAGGAATTTGCTGCGTATATGTGTCTGTGTGTGTGTGTGTTGTGGTGAAGTGTGTGGATATGTGTGTATCTGTGTTATGGTGTGCATGTGTGTGTGTATTTGTGTTAAGGTAAGGTGTGCATGTGTGTGTGTATTTGTGTTAAGGTAAGGTGTGTGTGTATGTGTATTATGGAAAGGTGAGTGTATGTGTGTGTGTTATGGAAAGGTGTGTGTGTGTGTGTGTGTGTGTGTGTGTGTGTATGCGTGTGTTTTATGGAAAGGTGAGTGTATGTCTGTGTGTTATGGAAAGGCGTGTGTGTGTGTGTGTGTGTATTTGTGTATTATGGAAAGGTGAGTGCATGTGTTTTACAGATGAATCTATAATCTCTGGAGCAGTGATCATCATTGTATCTCCCATCTCTGTGGAAATGAGCACAGTCTTCTCCTCCCCCGAGACCATGATTTTTCCAGTCATCTGGCTGACCAGGCATCCACTCACTGTACATACACACACACAAATAGACACATTATGAACACAGACATGTTATACACTCAGTATAAACACACGTCATATATATATATATATATATATATATATATATATATATATATATATATATATATATATATATATAATATGGATGGATGGATGGATATGATACACACATAGGTTGTATACATGCACACAAATTATAAACACACATTTTATACACACACACACACACACACACACACACACTTGTCACATTTACATACGTTATACACATATTGTACACCATGGTTACACTATATAAAGAACACTGTGTAAGAGTTGCTCCTGGGCTCCCCCTGCAGTTTCAGAGTGTAATTTACTTTTACATCACTGTCCTGCACTCCTCCAAGGGTTCCATAGGGCATATTTTGCAGTGTTGAGTAGCAACATCAGAGGCCCTATCCTACCACATACAGCTCAGTGAAGCATCACAGTGATTTAGAAGCTGGTATTTATATGTACAAATATTACCTAGTGTTACTTTAATCAGACATGTATCAGAACATGGGTCTCTAACAGCTACTCACTGACCTCTGGACCAGTGTCAATGGTGTTCCGTCCAGCCACTCCCACTGCCCCGTTCTCTCATCACTCAGCCCCAGCCAATAGTAATACGGCTTTGTACGCTGGATCACAAAATTCTACAAAACACACGCACGCACACACACACGCACACACACACGCACACACACACACACACACACACACACACACACACAAAGTGCCACATCTTTTATACAGTGATAGGTGTAGCATCATATGAATATGGTTTAATTTTTCTCATAAGCCTCCAGTGTCCACGAGCCTCAGATTCCCCCTGGAGCCTGTTTTTCTGGAAAGAGGGATCATATAAATGAAACATTAGGCTTATTTATGACAAGGTCTGCTCCTTCAAAGGAACATAGAGCCCAAAACCAGAGACACAGTTAATGATCAGTCTTTATTTTCTCTGTGACAAAACATCAGAATGGACCCGGAACCTACCCAGAATCACTGGGTGCAAGGAGGGGCACTTGTCCTTCACAGGGCTACACACACTCACACCTACGGACACTTTTGACTCTCGAATCCACCTACCAACATGTGTTTTTGGAGCGTGGGAGGAAACCGTAGCGCCTGGGGAAAACCCATGCAGACACAGGGAGAACACACCACACTCCTCACAGACAGTCACCTGGAGGAAACCCACGCAGACACAGAGAGAACACACCACACTCCTCACAGACAGTCACCCGGAGGAAACCCACGCAGACACATGGAGAACACACCACACTCCTCACAGACAGTCACCCGGAGGAAACCCACGCAGACACAGGGAGAACACACCACACTCCTCACAGACAGTCACCCAGAGGAAACCCACGCAGACACATGGAGAACACACCACACTCCTCACAGACAGTCACCCGGAGGAAACCCACGCAGACACAGGGAGAACACACCACACTCCTCACAGACAGTCACCCGGAGCAGGAATTGAACCCACAACCTCCAGGTCCCTGGGGCTGTCACAGAGACACTACCTGCTGCGCCACCGTGCTGCCCAGGTACACTTTAGAAACTGAAAATACGAGCTCCTTCTAAATACAGGTTTTGGTGAATTCCAGGCACCCGTATTAGTTCAAATGTGGACGGTACCCAACCACAGAGCTGTCAATGTGCAGCACCTTCTGTGATGATGATGATGATGATGTTGCTTTGTGAGTTTAATGGATGAAATTTCAGTTTGTGTTTCTGAATACCACTAAATAGCTGTGGGTAAAGTCAGAGTATTCGGAAAAGTGGCGAACACTACACAATCCAGTGACGGAGAGTGGTTTATGAGCAGACTGACCTTCTCCTCACTGCTCTTTAGGATCAGCAGCTCTGCTCTCATGCTCTCACACTTGTCTCGAGCCTGGTGCCAAGACATTCCATAATTCGAAAAATAATAACAATGGGAGGAGAAGGGCATCCATTCCAGTGGACAGCATTGTTCCTTAGTGTCTACACACACACATATACACACACACGGAGAGAGAGAGAATCTTAGTGACTAGGCACTGGGTGGTTGTTTGCAGCAAAATTTCACTGAAAAATTTTTCCATTAGTAACTGGACAGGGACAGGAATCCCAACCACATCAACCATTACCCAAATCCCCCTTTCACACACACACACACACACACACACACACACACACACACACACACTCACTCACTCACTAACACACACACACACACTCACTCACTCACTAACACACACATGCACACACACACACACACACTCACTCACTAACACACACATGCATGCACACACACACAAACACACTCACTCACTGACTAACACACACATGCATACACACACACACACACACACACACACACACTCACTCACTCACTCACTAACACACACACACACACACACACACACACACACACACACACACTCACTCACTCACTAACACACATGCATGCACACACACACACACTCACTCGCTGACTAACACACATGCATACACACATACACACACTCACTCACTAACACACACATGCATACACACACACACACACACACACACACTCACTCACTCACTAA
This sequence comes from Hoplias malabaricus, assembly GCF_029633855.1. NCBI lineage: Eukaryota > Metazoa > Chordata > Actinopteri > Characiformes > Erythrinidae > Hoplias > Hoplias malabaricus. The sequence goes on along the minus strand of NC_089804.1, from coordinate 674,908 downwards.
CACACACACACACACACACACACACACACTCACTCACTCACTAACACACACACACACACTCACTCACTCACTCACTAACACACACATGCACACACACACACACACACACTCACTCACTCACTAACACACACATGCATACACACACACACACTCACTCACTCACTAACACACACATGCACACACACACACACACACACACTCACTCACTCACTAACACACACATGCATGCACACACACACAAACACACTCACTCACTGACTAACACACACATGCATATACACACACACACACACACACACACACTCACTCACTCACTAACACACACATGCATACACACACACACACACACACACTCACACACTCACTCACTCACTCACTAACACACACATGCATAAACACACACACACACACACACACTCACTCACTCACTCACTCACTAACACACACATGCATTCACACACACACACACACTCACTGACTACCACACCCATGCATACACACACACACACACACTCACTCACTAACACACACATGCATACACACACACACACACACACACACTCACTCACTCACTCACTAACACACACATGCATACACACACACACACACACACTCACTCACTCACTCACTAACACACACATGCATACACACACACACACACACTCACTCACTCACTCACTAACACACACACACACACACACACACACACACTCACACACTAACACACACACACACACACACACACATGCACATACACACAGACACACCCCCCACACACACACACGCCCCATGTTGCCTTTTTCTTTTCTCTTTTGCTCTTGTTTTGATAGAAAGTGAATGCCCCGATGAAAAGTTCAGTGTCAGACTTTCTGAAGTGTCCATTCACCATTGTTCTTCATCTTGTTGATGACACATTTCAACTGAGCCACCATTTTCTGATTGTTCTGGACATCAGTGGACACTTGGGCATAAAGAAAGAAACACCTCCTCAGTATGAAACATCAACTGGTACAACATTAAAAATATCAATAGTGTTTACTTATGTAGTTAATACAGTACTCATTAATCTATTTCATTTACTGAATAATGTACTTATATCATGGCAAATAAAGTCACTAAATACTAATATAATCATTAAAATAGTTTTAATATCTGTCATTAAACTTATTGTATACCTTTAGAATTTAAATTAATTGAATATGTTTGTTAATATAGCTGTAATTATTTATGATGTGTTTATTTATATATGGTTAATTATTATGATATTTAATATTATACTTATTTATAGTGTGTGTAGTTATAAATATGTTGGTCAAAGGCAAGTAAATGAGTTTGAATTAAAAGTTTTTGGAGAAGACTTCATATAAAACAGAAGCTGCTCCGGTAACAGAATACTCGGGATCAACCTTCAGCTGAATCCTAGTGTGAGGAATGTATAGGATAAGTCTCAGAACACAGTGATCAAGGCCTATAAGTGAATGCTCTCCCTCTTCTTCCAGGCCTTAAGGACACTCTAAGGAGAATGAGGAGAGGGGACATAAATAAAAAAAAGGACACATTACAGGTCCTTAGGGGACAGAATGATTTTAAGCCCTGAATTATTTCTGAGATGGAAAATATCTTGTACAATTACTGTAGTCATTTATAGATGAATGTATGTATGTATCTGCAGTTATATAAATAACATTCATTCATTGATTCACTGTCTGTAGCCCTTATCGAGTTCAGGGCGGTGGTGGGTCAGGAGCCTACCCGGAATCACTAGGCACAAGGCAGGAACACACCCTGGAGGGGATGCCAGTCCTTCACAGGGCGACACACACTCACACATTCACTCACACACCTACGGACACTTTTGAGTCGTCCATCCACCTACCAACCTGTGTTTTTGGAGAGTGGGAGGAAACCCACATAGACACGGGGAGAACACTCCACACTCCTCACAGACAGGCAATAAAAATTTTAATCCTGCAGCTATATGTGTAGGATTATTTTTTGCCCCACCACCACCTCCTCACTTTGGAGGACAACTTTATATTTAATATTTCTGTACATTGGTTAAAACCACTTCATATGCCCCACACTCCACCCCATAATACTACAACAAACAGAAAAGAGTTAAACAATAGGATGTAAAGTTATTAAACTATATTTTTTTGTATTGTAATTGTATTGAAAGTTTTATTACTTACTGTTAAAATTATGAACATTTTTAATTTTTATACTAAAGTTTTAATGCAATGATTTTAAAGGAGAGTTTTTCTGAAAGTGAATAGAGTAAATTGTGTGAAGTTTCCTCAGGTGAAGACTCACTGTCCTGAGTCTGGACCTTAAGCGTGCTCAGTGCGTCCTGTAGAACCTGCAGCTTCTCTTCCACATCCTCACCTTGTACACACAGTCACCATAAATAAAACAAAATCATCAATCACAAACACACACAGTCACAATCCACACAAAACCAACACCATGATAATAACACAAAATACAGCACAAGGAAAATCACAGTAAACAATCCCAACACAATCAAATGATATTCAGAAATATTAAAAAAACAAACTGCAAATGCACACAAAAAAACAAATGAGAGTAGAGTGTACCTTTTTTATAAAGTTGCTGTAGTTTGAAGCTGACTGACTGAAGAAACAAAGTCACATTGATGATTTCATTCTCCACAGAAAATAACTTCCTGTCCACCTGCACTTCTACACACAAACACACACATGTATTTCATTCAGTCGTCTGTAAAAACTAATCCAGTTCTGGGTTGTGGTGCGCCCAGATCCACTGGGCAAAAACATACCCTGGAAAGAGCACCAGTCGGTTATAGAGCATCTCACACTAACACAGTCACTCACACACTCACCAATACACAGTTTAACAGTCACTCACACACTCACCTATAGACAGTTTAACAGGCACTCACACACTCACGTATAGACAGTTTCACACAGTCACTCACACACTCACGTATAGACAGTTTAACAGTCACTCACACACTCACCTATAGACAGTTTCACACAGTCACTCACAAACTCACCTATACACAGTTTAACAGTCACTCACACACTCACCTATAGACAGTTTCACACAGTCACTCACACACTCACCTATAGACAGTTTAACAGTCACTCACACACTCACCTATAGACAGTTTCACACAGTCACTCACAAATTCTCCTATAGACAGTTTCACACAGTCAATCACACACTCACCTATACACAGTTTAACAGTCACTCACACACTCACCTATACACAGTTTAACAGTCACTCACACACTCACCTATAGACAGTTTAACAGTCACTCACAAACTCTCCTATAGACAGTTTATAGGTGAGTGTGTGACCTATAGACAATTTAACAGTCACTCACACACTCACCTATAGACAGTTTAACAGTCACTCACACACTCACCTATAGACAGTTTCACACAGTCACTCACACACTCACCTATAGAAAGTTTTACAGTCACTCACACAATCACCTATAGACAGTTTAACAGTCACCCACAAACTCTCCTATAGACAGTTTCAAACAGTCACTCACACACTCACCTATAGACAGTTTAACAGTCACTCACACACTCACCTATAGACAGTTTAACAGTCACCCACAAACTCTCCTATAGACAGTTTCACACAGTCACTCACACACTCACCTATAGACAGTTTCACACAGTCACTCACACACTCACCTATAGACAGTTTAACAGTCACTCACACACTCACCTATAGACAGTTTAACAGTCACTCACACAATCACCTATAGACAGTTTCACACAGTCACTCACACACTCACCTATAGACAGTTTAACAGTCACTCACACACTCACCTATAGACAGTTTAACAGTCACTCACACACTCACCTATACACAGTTTAACAGTCACTCACACAGTCACCTATAGACAGTTTAACAGTCAGTCACACACTCACCTATAGACAGTTTAACAGTCACCCACAAACTCTCCTATAGACAGTTTCACACAGTCAGTCACACACTCACCTATAGACAGTTTCACACAGTCACTCACACACTCACCTATAGACAGTTTCACACAGTCACTCACACACTCACCCATAGACAGTTTAACAGTCATTCACACACTCACCTATAGACAGTTTCACACAGTCACTCACACACTCACCTATAGACAGTTTCACACAGTCAGTCACACACTCACCTATAGACAGTTTCACACAGTCACTCACACACTCACCTATAGACAGTTTCACACAGTCACTCACACACTCACCTATAGACAGTTTAACACTCACTCACAAACTCTCCTATAGACAGTTTCACACAGTCAATCACAAACTCACCTATAGACAGTTTCACACAGTCACTCACACACTCACCTATAGACAGTTTAACAGTCACTCACACACTCACCTATAGAGAGTTTAACAGTCACCCACAAACTCTCCTATAGACAGTTTCACACAGTCAGTCACACACTCACCTATAGACAGTTTCACACAGTCACTCACACACTCACCTATAGACAGTTTAACAGTCACCCACAAACTCTCCTATAGACAGTTTCACACAGTCAGTCACACACTCACCTATAGACAGTTTCACACAGTCAGTCACACACTCACCTATAGACAGTTTCACACAGTCACTCACACACTCACCTATAGACAGTTTAACAGTCACTCACACACTCACCTATAGACAGTTTAACAGTCACCCACAAACTCTCCTATAGACAGTTTCACACAGTCAGTCACACACTCACCTATAGACAGTTTCACACAGTCAGTCACACACTCACCTATAGACAGTTTCACACAGTCACTCACACACTCACCTATAGACAGTTTAACAGTCACTCACACACTCACCTATAGACAGTTTCACACAGTCACTCACACACTCACCTATAGACAGTTTAACAGTCACTCACACACTCACCTATAGACAGTTTAACAGTCACTCACACACTCACCTATACACAGTTTAACAGTCACTCACACAGTCACCTATAGACAGTTTAACAGTCAGTCACACACTCACCTATAGACAGTTTAACAGTCACCCACAAACTCTCCTATAGACAGTTTCACACAGTCAGTCACACACTCACCTATAGACAGTTTCACACAGTCACTCACACACTCACCTATAGACAGTTTCACACAGTCACTCACACACTCACCCATAGACAGTTTAACAGTCATTCACACACTCACCTATAGACAGTTTCACACAGTCACTCACACACTCACCTATAGACAGTTTCACACAGTCAGTCACACACTCACCTATAGACAGTTTCACACAGTCACTCACACACTCACCTATAGACAGTTTCACACAGTCACTCACACACTCACCTATAGACAGTTTAACACTCACCCACAAACTCTCCTATAGACAGTTTCACACAGTCAGTCACACACTCACCTATAGACAGTTTCACACAGTCACTCACACACTCACCTATAGACAGTTTCACACAGTCACTCACACACTCACCTATAGACAGTTTAACAGTCACCCACAAACTCTCCTATAAACAGTTTCACACAGTCACTCACACACTCACCTATAGACAGTTTCACACAGTCACTCACACACTCACCTATAGACAGTTTAACAGTCACTCACACACTCTCCTATAGACAGTTTCACACAGTCAATCACAAACTCACCTATAGACAGTTTCACACAGTCACTCACACACTCACCTATAGACAGTTTAACAGTCACCCACAAACTCTCCTATAAACAGTTTCACACAGTCACTCACCTATAGACAGTTTCACACAGTCACTCACACACTCACCTATAGACAGTTTAACAGTCACTCACACACTCACCTATAGACAGTTTAACAGTCACCCACAAACTCTCCTATAAACAGTTTCACACAGTCACTCACCTATAGACAGTTTCACACAGTCACTCACACACTCACCTATAGACAGTTTAACAGTCACTCACACACTCACCTATAGACAGTTTAACAGTCACTCACAAACTCTCCTATAGACAGTTTATAGGTGAGTGTGTGACCTATAGACAATTTAACAGTCACTCACACACTCACCTATAGACAGTTTAACAGTCACTCACACACTCACCTATAGACAGTTTCACACAGTCACTCACACACTCACCTATAGAAAGTTTTACAGTCACTCACACAATCACCTATAGACAGTTTAACAGTCACCCACAAACTCTCCTATAGACAGTTTCAAACAGTCACTCACACACTCACCTATAGACAGTTTAACAGTCACTCACACACTCACCTATAGACAGTTTCACAGTCACTCACACACTCACCTATAGACAGTTTAACAGTCACCCACAAACTCTCCTATAGACAGTTTAACAGTCACTCACACACTCACCTATAGACAGTTTAACAGTCACTCACACACTCACCTATAGACAGTTTAACAGTCACCCACAAACTCTCCTATAGACAGTTTCACACAGTCAGTCACACACTCACCTATAGACAGTTTCACACAGTCACTCACACACTCACCTATAGACAGTTTAACAGTCACTCACACACTCACCTATAGACAGTTTCACACAGTCACTCACACACTCACCTATAGACAGTTTAACAGTCACTCACACACTCACCTATAGACAGTTTCAAACAGTCACTCACACACTCACCTATAGACAGTTTAACAGTCACTCACACACTCACCTATAGACAGTTTAACAGTCACTCACACACTCACCTATAGACAGTTTAACAGTCACCCACAAACTCTCCTATAGACAGTTTCACACAGTCAGTCACACACTCACCTATAGACAGTTTCACACAGTCACTCACACACTCACCTATAGACAGTTTAACAGTCACTCACACACTCACCTATAGACAGTTTCACACAGTCACTCACACACTCACCTATAGACAGTTTAACAGTCACTCACACACTCACCTATAGACAGTTTAACAGTCACTCACACACTCACCTATACACAGTTTAACAGTCACTCACACAGTCACCTATAGACAGTTTAACAGTCAGTCACACACTCACCTATAGACAGTTTAACAGTCACCCACAAACTCTCCTATAGACAGTTTCACACAGTCAGTCACACACTCACCTATAGACAGTTTCACACAGTCACTCACACACTCACCTATAGACAGTTTCACACAGTCACTCACACACTCACCCATAGACAGTTTAACAGTCATTCACACACTCACCTATAGACAGTTTCACACAGTCACTCACACACTCACCTATAGACAGTTTCACACAGTCAGTCACACACTCACCTATAGACAGTTTCACACAGTCACTCACACACTCACCTATAGACAGTTTCACACAGTCACTCACACACTCACCTATAGACAGTTTAACACTCACCCACAAACTCTCCTATAGACAGTTTCACACAGTCAGTCACACACTCACCTATAGACAGTTTCACACAGTCACTCACACACTCACCTATAGACAGTTTCACACAGTCACTCACACACTCACCTATAGACAGTTTAACAGTCACCCACAAACTCTCCTATAAACAGTTTCACACAGTCACTCACACACTCACCTATAGACAGTTTCACACAGTCACTCACACACTCACCTATAGACAGTTTAACAGTCACTCACACACTCTCCTATAGACAGTTTCACACAGTCAATCACAAACTCACCTATAGACAGTTTCACACAGTCACTCACACACTCACCTATAGACAGTTTAACAGTCACCCACAAACTCTCCTATAAACAGTTTCACACAGTCACTCACCTATAGACAGTTTCACACAGTCACTCACACACTCACCTATAGACAGTTTAACAGTCACTCACACACTCACCTATAGACAGTTTAACAGTCACCCACAAACTCTCCTATAAACAGTTTCACACAGTCACTCACCTATAGACAGTTTCACACAGTCACTCACACACTCACCTATAGACAGTTTAACAGTCACTCACACACTCACCTATAGACAGTTTAACAGTCACTCACAAACTCTCCTATAGACAGTTTATAGGTGAGTGTGTGACCTATAGACAATTTAACAGTCACTCACACACTCACCTATAGACAGTTTAACAGTCACTCACACACTCACCTATAGACAGTTTCACACAGTCACTCACACACTCATCTATAGACAGTTTAACAGTCACCCACAAACTCTCCTATAGACAGTTTCACACAGTCAGTCACACACTCACCTATAGACAGTTTCACACAGTCACTCACACACTCACCTATAGACAGTTTAACAGTCACTCACACAATCACCTATAGACAGTTTCACACAGTCACTCACACACTCACCTATAGACAGTTTAACAGTCACTCACACACTCACCTATACACAGTTTAACAGTCACTCACACAGTCACCTATAGACAGTTTAACAGTCAGTCACACACTCACCTATAGACAGTTTAACAGTCACCCACAAACTCTCCTATAGACAGTTTCACACAGTCAGTCACACACTCACCTATAGACAGTTTCACACAGTCACTCACACACTCACCTATAGACAGTTTCACACAGTCACTCACACACTCACCCATAGACAGTTTAACAGTCATTCACACACTCACCTATAGACAGTTTCACACAGTCACTCACACACTCACCTATAGACAGTTTCACACAGTCAGTCACACACTCACCTATAGACAGTTTCACACAGTCACTCACACACTCACCTATAGACAGTTTCACACAGTCACTCACACACTCACCTATAGACAGTTTAACACTCACTCACAAACTCTCCTATAGACAGTTTCACACAGTCAATCACAAACTCACCCATAGACAGTTTCACACAGTCACTCACACACTCACCTATAGACAGTTTAACAGTCACTCACACACTCACCTATAGACAGTTTAACAGTCACCCACAAACTCTCCTATAGACAGTTTCACACAGTCACTCACACACTCACCTATAGAAAGTTTTACAGTCACTCACACAATCACCTATAGACAGTTTAACAGTCACCCACAAACTCTCCTATAGACAGTTTCAAACAGTCACTCACACACTCACCTATAGACAGTTTAACAGTCACTCACACACTCACCTATAGACAGTTTAACAGTCACCCACAAACTCTCCTATAGACAGTTTCACACAGTCAGTCACACAATCACCTATAGACAGTTTCACACAGTCACTCACACACTCACCTATAGACAGTTTAACAGTCACTCACACAATCACCTATAGACAGTTTCACACAGTCACTCACACACTCACCTATAGACAGTTTAACAGTCACTCACACACTCACCTATAGACAGTTTAACAGTCACTCACACACTCACCTATACACAGTTTAACAGTCACTCACACAGTCACCTATAGACAGTTTAACAGTCAGTCACACACTCACCTATAGACAGTTTAACAGTCACCCACAAACTCTCCTATAGACAGTTTCACACAGTCAGTCACACACTCACCTATAGACAGTTTCACACAGTCACTCACACACTCACCTATAGACAGTTTCACACAGTCACTCACACACTCACCCATAGACAGTTTAACAGTCATTCACACACTCACCTATAGACAGTTTCACACAGTCACTCACACACTCACCTATAGACAGTTTCACACAGTCAGTCACACACTCACCTATAGACAGTTTCACACAGTCACTCACACACTCACCTATAGACAGTTTCACACAGTCACTCACACACTAACCTATAGACAGTTTAACACTCACTCACAAACTCTCCTATAGACAGTTTCACACAGTCAATCACAAACTCACCTATAGACAGTTTCACACAGTCACTCACACACTCACCTATAGACAGTTTAACAGTCACTCACACACTCACCTATAGACAGTTTAACATTCACCCACAAACTCTCCTATAGACAGTTTCACACAGTCAGTCACACACTCACCTATAGACAGTTTCACACAGTCACTCACACACTCACCTATAGACAGTTTAACAGTCACCCACAAACTCTCCTATAGACAGTTTCACACAGTCAGTCACACACTCACCTATAGACAGTTTCACACAGTCAGTCACACACTCACCTATAGACAGTTTCACACAGTCACTCACACACTCACCTATAGACAGTTTAACAGTCACTCACACACTCACCTATAGACAGTTTAACAGTCACCCACAAACTCTCCTATAGACAGTTTCACACAGTCAGTCACACACTCACCTATAGACAGTTTCACACAGTCACTCACACACTCACCTATAGACAGTTTAACAGTCACTCACACACTCACCTATAGACAGTTTCACACAGTCACTCACACACTCACCTATAGACAGTTTAACAGTCACTCACACACTCACCTATAGACAGTTTAACAGTCACTCACACACTCACCTATACACAGTTTAACAGTCACTCACACAGTCACCTATAGACAGTTTAACAGTCAGTCACACACTCACCTATAGACAGTTTAACAGTCACCCACAAACTCTCCTATAGACAGTTTCACACAGTCAGTCACACACTCACCTATAGACAGTTTCACACAGTCACTCACACACTCACCTATAGACAGTTTCACACAGTCACTCACACACTCACCCATAGACAGTTTAACAGTCATTCACACACTCACCTATAGACAGTTTCACACAGTCACTCACACACTCACCTATAGACAGTTTCACACAGTCAGTCACACACTCACCTATAGACAGTTTCACACAGTCACTCACACACTCACCTATAGACAGTTTCACACAGTCACTCACACACTCACCTATAGACAGTTTAACACTCACTCACAAACTCTCCTATAGACAGTTTCACACAGTCAATCACAAACTCACCTATAGACAGTTTCACACAGTCACTCACACACTCACCTATAGACAGTTTAACAGTCACCCACAAACTCTCCTATAAACAGTTTCACACAGTCACTCACACACTCACCTATAGACAGTTTAACAGTCACCCACAAACTCTCCTATAAACAGTTTCACACAGTCACTCACACACTCACCTATAGACAGTTTCACACAGTCACTCACACACTCACCTATAGACAGTTTAACAGTCACTCACACACTCTCCTATAGACAGTTTCACACAGTCAATCACAAACTCACCTATAGACAGTTTCACACAGTCACTCACACACTCACCTATAGACAGTTTAACAGTCACTCACACACTCACCTATAGACAGTTTAACAGTCACCCACAAACTCTCCTATAAACAGTTTCACACAGTCACTCACCTATAGACAGTTTCACACAGTCACTCACACACTCACCTATAGACAGTTTAACAGTCACTCACACACTCACCTATAGACAGTTTAACAGTCACTCACAAACTCTCCTATAGACAGTTTATAGGTGAGTGTGTGACCTATAGACAATTTAACAGTCACTCACACACTCACCTATAGACAGTTTAACAGTCACTCACACACTCACCTATAGACAGTTTCACACAGTCACTCACACACTCACCTATAGAAAGTTTTACAGTCACTCACACAATCACCTATAGACAGTTTAACAGTCACCCACAAACTCTCCTATAGACAGTTTCAAACAGTCACTCACACACTCACCTATAGACAGTTTAACAGTCACTCACACACTCACCTATAGACAGTTTAACAGTCACCCACAAACTCTCCTATAGACAGTTTCACACAGTCAGTCACACACTCACCTATAGACAGTTTCACACAGTCACTCACACACTCACCTATAGACAGTTTAACAGTCACTCACACAATCACCTATAGACAGTTTCACACAGTCACTCACACACTCACCTATAGACAGTTTAACAGTCACTCACACACTCACCTATACACAGTTTAACAGTCACTCACACAGTCACCTATAGACAGTTTAACAGTCAGTCACACACTCACCTATAGACAGTTTAACAGTCACCCACAAACTCTCCTATAGACAGTTTCACACAGTCAGTCACACACTCACCTATAGACAGTTTCACACAGTCACTCACACACTCACCTATAGACAGTTTCACACAGTCACTCACACACTCACCCATAGACAGTTTAACAGTCATTCACACACTCACCTATAGACAGTTTCACACAGTCACTCACACACTCACCTATAGACAGTTTCACACAGTCAGTCACACACTCACCTATAGACAGTTTCACACAGTCACTCACACACTCACCTATAGACAGTTTCACACAGTCACTCACACACTCACCTATAGACAGTTTAACACTCACTCACAAACTCTCCTATAGACAGTTTCACACAGTCAATCACAAACTCACCCATAGACAGTTTCACACAGTCACTCACACACTCACCTATAGACAGTTTAACAGTCACTCACACACTCACCTATAGACAGTTTAACAGTCACCCACAAACTCTCCTATAGACAGTTTCACACAGTCAGTCACACACTCACCTATAGACAGTTTCACACAGTCACTCACACACTCACCTATAGACAGTTTAACAGTCACTCACACAATCACCTATAGACAGTTTCACACAGTCACTCACACACTCACCTATAGACAGTTTAACAGTCACTCACACACTCACCTATAGACAGTTTAACAGTCACTCACACACTCACCTATACACAGTTTAACAGTCACTCACACAGTCACCTATAGACAGTTTAACAGTCAGTCACACACTCACCTATAGACAGTTTAACTGTCACCCACAAACTCTCCTATAGACAGTTTCACACAGTCAGTCACACACTCACCTATAGACAGTTTCACACAATCACTCACACACTCACCTATAGACAGTTTCACACAGTCACTCACACACTCACCCATAGACAGTTTAACAGTCATTCACACACTCACCTATAGACAGTTTCACACAGTCACTCACACACTCACCTATAGACAGTTTCACACAGTCACTCAAACACTCACCTATAGACAGTTTCACACAGTCACTCACACACTCACCTATAGACAGTTTAACACTCACTCACAAACTCTCCTATAGACAGTTTCACACAGTCAATCACAAACTCACCTATAGACAGTTTCACACAGTCACTCACACACTCACCTATAGACAGTTTCACACAGTCACTCACACACTCACCTATAGACAGTTTAACAGTCACTCACACACTCTCCTATAGACAGTTTCACACAGTCAGTCACACACTCACCTATAGACAGTTTCACACAGTCACTCACACACTCACCTATAGACAGTTTCACACAGTCACTCACACACTCACCTATAGTCAGTTTAACAGTCACTCACACACTCTCCTATAGACAGTTTCACACAGTCAATCACACACTCACCTATAGACAGTTTCACACAGTCAATCACACACTCTCCTATAGACAGTTTCACACAGTCAATCACACACTCACCTATAGACAGTTTCACACAGTCACTCACACACTCACCTATAGACAGTTTAACAGTCACTCACACACTCACCTATAGACAGTTTCACACAGTCAGTCACACACTCACCTATAGACAGTTTAACAGTCACTCACACACTCACCTATAGACAGTTTAACAGTCACCCACAAACTCTCCTATAGACAGTTTCACACAGTCACTCACACACTTACCTATAGACAGTTTAACAGTCACTCACAAACTCTCCTATAGACAGTTTCACACAGTCAATCACACACTCACCTATAGACAGTTTAACAGTCAATCACACACTCACCTATAAACAGTTTAACAGTCAATCACACACTCACCTATAGACAGTTTCACACAGTCACTCACACACTCACCTATAGACAGTTTAACAGTCACTCACACACTCACCTATAGACAGTTTAACAGTCACTCACACACTCACCTATAGACAGTTTCACAGTCACTCACACACTCACCTATAAACAGTTTAACAGTCACCCACAAACTCTCCTATAGACAGTTTCACACAGTCAGTCACACACTCACCTATAGACAGTTTAACAGTCACTCACACACTCACCTATAGACAGTTTAACAGTCACTCACACACTCACCTATAGACAGTTTAACAGTCACTCACACACTCACCTATACACAGTTTAACAGTCACTCACACACTCACCTATAGACAGTTTAACAGTCACTCACACACTCACCTATAGACAGTTTATAGGTGAGTGTGTGACCTATAGACAATTTAACAGTCACTCACACACTCACCTATAGACAGTTTAACAGTCACTCACACACTCACCTATAGACAGTTTCACACAGTCACTCACACACTCACCTATAGAAAGTTTTACAGTCACTCACACAATCACCTATAGACAGTTTAACAGTCACTCACACACTCACCTATAGACAGTTTCACAGTCACTCACACACTCACCTATAGACAGTTTATAGGTGAGTGTGTGACCTATAGACAATTTAACAGTCACTCACACACTCACCTATAGACAGTTTAACAGTCACTCACACACTCACCTATAGACAGTTTCACACAGTCACTCACACACTCACCTATAGAAAGTTTTACAGTCACTCACACAATCACCTATAGACAGTTTAACAGTCACTCACACACTCACCTATAGACAGTTTAACAGTCACTCACACACTCACCTATAGACAGTTTATAGGTGAGTGTGTGACCTATAGACAATTTAACAGTCACTCACACACTCACCTATAGACAGTTTAACAGTCACTCACACACTCACCTATAGACAGTTTCACACAGTCACTCACACACTCACCTATAGAAAGTTTTACAGTCACTCACACAATCACCTATAGACAGTTTAACAGTCACCCACAAACTCTCCTATAGACAGTTTCAAACAGTCACTCACACACTCACCTATAGACAGTTTAACAGTCACTCACACACTCACCTATAGACAGTTTAACAGTCACCCACAAACTCTCCTATAGACAGTTTCACACAGTCACTCACACACTCACCTATAGACAGTTTCACAGTCACTCACACACTCACCTATAGACAGTTTCACACAGTCACTCACACACTCACCTATAGACAGTTTCACAGTCACTCACACACTCACCTATAGACAGTTTCACAGTCACTCACACACTCACCTATAGACAGTTTCACACAGTCACTCACAGAATCACCTATAGACAGTTTTACAGTCACTCACACACTCACCTATACACAGTTTAACAGTCACTCACACACTCACCTATAGACAGTTTCACACAGTCAGTCACACACTCACCTATAGACAGTTTAACAGTCACTCACACACTCACCTATAGACAGTTTAACAGTCACCCACAAACTCTCCTATAGACAGTTTCACACAGTCAGTCACACACTCGCCTATAGACAGTTTCACACAGTCACTCACACACTCACCTATAGACAGTTTAACAGTCACTCACACACTCACCTATAGACAGTTTAACAGTCAGTCACACACTCACCTATAGACAGTTTCACAGTCACTCACACACTCACCTATAGACAGTTTCACACAGTCAGTCACACACTCTCCTATAGACAGTTTAACAGTCACTCACACACTCACCTATAGACAGTTTCTCACAGTCACTCACACACTCACGTATAGACAGTTTAACAGTCACTCACACACTCACCTATAGACAGTTTCACACAGTCACTCACACACTCACCTATAAACAGTTTAACAGTCAACCACAAACTCTCCTATAGACAGTTTCACACAGTCAGTCACACACTCACCTATAGACAGTTTAACAGTCACTCACACACTCACCTATAGACAGTTTAACAGTCACTCACACACTCACCTATACACAGTTTAACAGTCACTCACACACTCACCTATAGACAGTTTAACAGTCACTCACACACTCTCCTATAGACAGTTTCACACAGTCAGTCACACACTCACCTATAGACAGTTTCACACAGTCACTCACACACTCACCTATAGACAGTTTCACACAGTCACTCACACACTCACCCATAGACAGTTTAACAGTCATTCACACACTCACCTATAGACAGTTTCACACAGTCACTCACACACTCACCTATAGACAGTTTAACAGTCACTCACACACTCACCTATAGACAGTTTCACACAGTCAGTCACACACTCACCTATAGACAGTTTAACAGTCACTCACACACTCACCTATAGACAGTTTAACAGTCACCCACAAACTCTCCTATAGACAGTTTCACACAGTCAGTCACACACTCACCTATAGACAGTTTCACACAGTCACTCACACACTCACCTATAGACAGTTTAACAGTCACTCACAAACTCTCCTATAGACAGTTTAACAGTCACCCACACACTCACCTATAGACAGTTTAACAGTCAATCACACACTCACCTATAGACAGTTTAACAGTCAATCACACACTCACCTTTAGACAATTTCACACAGTCACTCACACACTCACCTATAGACAGTTTAACAGTCACTCACACACTCACCTATAGACAGTTTAACAGTCACTCACACACTCACCTATAGACAGTTTCACAGTCACTCACACACTCACCTATAGACAGTTTAACAGTCACTCACACACTCACCTATAAACAGTTTAACAGTCACCCACAAACTCTCCTATAGACAGTTTCACACAGTCAGTCACACACTCACCTATAGACAGTTTAACAGTCACTCACACACTCACCTATAGACAGTTTAACAGTCACTCACACACTCACCTATAGACAGTTTAACAGTCACTCACACACTCACCTATACACAGTTTAACAGTCACTCACACACTCACCTATAGACAGTTTAACAGTCACTCACACACTCACCTATAGACAGTTTAACAGTCACTCACACACTCACCTATAGACAGTTTCACAGTCACTCACACACTCACCTATAGACAGTTTCACACAGTCACTCACACACTCACCTATAGACAGATTCACACAGTCACTCACACACTCACCTATAGACAGTTTAACAGTCACTCACACACTCACCTATAGACAGTTTCACACAGTCAGTCACACACTCACCTATAGACAGTTTCACACAGTCAGTCACACAATCACCTATAGACAGTTTCACACAGTCAGTCACACACTCACCTATAGACAGTTTAACAGTCAATCACACACTCACCTATAGACAGTTTAACAGTCACTCACACACTCACCTATAGACAGTTTCACACAGTCAGTCACACAATCACCTATAGACAGTTTCACACAATCAGTCACACACTCACCTATAGACAGTTTAACAGTCAATCACACACTCACCTATAGACAATTTCACACAGTCACTCACACACTCACCTATAGACAGTTTAACAGTCACTCACACACTCACCTATAGACAGTTTAACAGTCACTCACACACTCACCTATAGACAGTTTCACAGTCACTCACACACTCACCTATAAACAGTTTAACAGTCACCCACAAACTCTCCTATAGACAGTTTCACACAGTCAGTCACACACTCACCTATAGACAGTTTAACAGTCACTCACACACTCACCTATAGACAGTTTAACAGTCACTCACACACTCACCTATAGACAGTTTAACAGTCACTCACACACTCACCTATACACAGTTTAACAGTCACTCACACACTCACCTATAGACAGTTTAACAGTCACTCACACACTCACCTATAGACAGTTTAACAGTCACTCACACACTCACCTATAGACAGTTTCACAGTCACTCACACACTCACCTATAGACAGTTTCACACAGTCACTCACACACTCACCTATAGACAGATTCACACAGTCACTCACACACTCACCTATAGACAGTTTAACAGTCACTCACACACTCACCTATACACAGTTTAACAGTCACTCACACACTCACCTATAGACAGTTTCACACAGTCAGTCACACACTCACCTATAGACAGTTTAACAGTCACTCACACACTCACCTATAGACAGTTTAACAGTCACCCACAAACTCTTCTATAGACAGTTTCACACAGTCAGTCACACACTCGCCTATAGACAGTTTCACACAGTCAATCACACACTCTCCTATAGACAGTTTCACACAGTCAATCACACACTCACCTATAGACAGTTTCACACAGTCACTCACACACTCACCTATAGACAGTTTAACAGTCACTCACACACTCACCTATAGACAGTTTCACACAGTCAGTCACACACTCACCTATAGACAGTTTAACAGTCACTCACACACTCACCTATAGACAGTTTAACAGTCACCCACAAACTCTCCTATAGACAGTTTCACACAGTCACTCACACACTTACCTATAGACAGTTTAACAGTCACTCACAAACTCTCCTATAGACAGTTTCACACAGTCAATCACACACTCACCTATAGACAGTTTAACAGTCAATCACACACTCACCTATAAACAGTTTAACAGTCAATCACACACTCACCTATAGACAGTTTCACACAGTCACTCACACACTCACCTATAGACAGTTTAACAGTCACTCACACACTCACCTATAGACAGTTTAACAGTCACTCACACACTCACCTATAGACAGTTTCACAGTCACTCACACACTCACCTATAAACAGTTTAACAGTCACCCACAAACTCTCCTATAGACAGTTTCACACAGTCAGTCACACACTCACCTATAGACAGTTTAACAGTCACTCACACACTCACCTATAGACAGTTTAACAGTCACTCACACACTCACCTATAGACAGTTTAACAGTCACTCACACACTCACCTATACACAGTTTAACAGTCACTCACACACTCACCTATAGACAGTTTAACAGTCACTCACACACTCACCTATAGACAGTTTATAGGTGAGTGTGTGACCTATAGACAATTTAACAGTCACTCACACACTCACCTATAGACAGTTTAACAGTCACTCACACACTCACCTATAGACAGTTTCACACAGTCACTCACACACTCACCTATAGAAAGTTTTACAGTCACTCACACAATCACCTATAGACAGTTTAACAGTCACTCACACACTCACCTATAGACAGTTTCACAGTCACTCACACACTCACCTATAGACAGTTTATAGGTGAGTGTGTGACCTATAGACAATTTAACAGTCACTCACACACTCACCTATAGACAGTTTAACAGTCACTCACACACTCACCTATAGACAGTTTCACACAGTCACTCACACACTCACCTATAGAAAGTTTTACAGTCACTCACACAATCACCTATAGACAGTTTAACAGTCACCCACAAACTCTCCTATAGACAGTTTCAAACAGTCACTCACACACTCACCTATAGACAGTTTAACAGTCACTCACACACTCACCTATAGACAGTTTAACAGTCACCCACAAACTCTCCTATAGACAGTTTCACACAGTCACTCACACACTCACCTATAGACAGTTTCACAGTCACTCACACACTCACCTATAGACAGTTTCACACAGTCACTCACACACTCACCTATAGACAGTTTCACAGTCACTCACACACTCACCTATAGACAGTTTCACAGTCACTCACACACTCACCTATAGACAGTTTCACACAGTCACTCACAGAATCACCTATAGACAGTTTTACAGTCACTCACACACTCACCTATACACAGTTTAACAGTCACTCACACACTCACCTATAGACAGTTTCACACAGTCAGTCACACACTCACCTATAGACAGTTTAACAGTCACTCACACACTCACCTATAGACAGTTTAACAGTCACCCACAAACTCTCCTATAGACAGTTTCACACAGTCAGTCACACACTCGCCTATAGACAGTTTCACACAGTCACTCACACACTCACCTATAGACAGTTTAACAGTCACTCACACACTCACCTATAGACAGTTTAACAGTCAGTCACACACTCACCTATAGACAGTTTCACAGTCACTCACACACTCACCTATAGACAGTTTCACACAGTCAGTCACACACTCTCCTATAGACAGTTTAACAGTCACTCACACACTCACCTATAGACAGTTTCTCACAGTCACTCACACACTCACGTATAGACAGTTTAACAGTCACTCACACACTCACCTATAGACAGTTTCACACAGTCACTCACACACTCACCTATAAACAGTTTAACAGTCAACCACAAACTCTCCTATAGACAGTTTCACACAGTCAGTCACACACTCACCTATAGACAGTTTAACAGTCACTCACACACTCACCTATAGACAGTTTAACAGTCACTCACACACTCACCTATACACAGTTTAACAGTCACTCACACACTCACCTATAGACAGTTTAACAGTCACTCACACACTCTCCTATAGACAGTTTCACACAGTCAGTCACACACTCACCTATAGACAGTTTCACACAGTCACTCACACACTCACCTATAGACAGTTTCACACAGTCACTCACACACTCACCCATAGACAGTTTAACAGTCATTCACACACTCACCTATAGACAGTTTCACACAGTCACTCACACACTCACCTATAGACAGTTTAACAGTCACTCACACACTCACCTATAGACAGTTTCACACAGTCAGTCACACACTCACCTATAGACAGTTTAACAGTCACTCACACACTCACCTATAGACAGTTTAACAGTCACCCACAAACTCTCCTATAGACAGTTTCACACAGTCAGTCACACACTCACCTATAGACAGTTTCACACAGTCACTCACACACTCACCTATAGACAGTTTAACAGTCACTCACAAACTCTCCTATAGACAGTTTAACAGTCACCCACACACTCACCTATAGACAGTTTAACAGTCAATCACACACTCACCTATAGACAGTTTAACAGTCAATCACACACTCACCTTTAGACAATTTCACACAGTCACTCACACACTCACCTATAGACAGTTTAACAGTCACTCACACACTCACCTATAGACAGTTTAACAGTCACTCACACACTCACCTATAGACAGTTTCACAGTCACTCACACACTCACCTATAGACAGTTTAACAGTCACTCACACACTCACCTATAAACAGTTTAACAGTCACCCACAAACTCTCCTATAGACAGTTTCACACAGTCAGTCACACACTCACCTATAGACAGTTTAACAGTCACTCACACACTCACCTATAGACAGTTTAACAGTCACTCACACACTCACCTATAGACAGTTTAACAGTCACTCACACACTCACCTATACACAGTTTAACAGTCACTCACACACTCACCTATAGACAGTTTAACAGTCACTCACACACTCACCTATAGACAGTTTAACAGTCACTCACACACTCACCTATAGACAGTTTCACAGTCACTCACACACTCACCTATAGACAGTTTCACACAGTCACTCACACACTCACCTATAGACAGATTCACACAGTCACTCACACACTCACCTATAGACAGTTTAACAGTCACTCACACACTCACCTATAGACAGTTTCACACAGTCAGTCACACACTCACCTATAGACAGTTTCACACAGTCAGTCACACAATCACCTATAGACAGTTTCACACAGTCAGTCACACACTCACCTATAGACAGTTTAACAGTCAATCACACACTCACCTATAGACAGTTTAACAGTCACTCACACACTCACCTATAGACAGTTTCACACAGTCAGTCACACAATCACCTATAGACAGTTTCACACAATCAGTCACACACTCACCTATAGACAGTTTAACAGTCAATCACACACTCACCTATAGACAATTTCACACAGTCACTCACACACTCACCTATAGACAGTTTAACAGTCACTCACACACTCACCTATAGACAGTTTAACAGTCACTCACACACTCACCTATAGACAGTTTCACAGTCACTCACACACTCACCTATAAACAGTTTAACAGTCACCCACAAACTCTCCTATAGACAGTTTCACACAGTCAGTCACACACTCACCTATAGACAGTTTAACAGTCACTCACACACTCACCTATAGACAGTTTAACAGTCACTCACACACTCACCTATAGACAGTTTAACAGTCACTCACACACTCACCTATACACAGTTTAACAGTCACTCACACACTCACCTATAGACAGTTTAACAGTCACTCACACACTCACCTATAGACAGTTTAACAGTCACTCACACACTCACCTATAGACAGTTTCACAGTCACTCACACACTCACCTATAGACAGTTTCACACAGTCACTCACACACTCACCTATAGACAGATTCACACAGTCACTCACACACTCACCTATAGACAGTTTAACAGTCACTCACACACTCACCTATACACAGTTTAACAGTCACTCACACACTCACCTATAGACAGTTTCACACAGTCAGTCACACACTCACCTATAGACAGTTTAACAGTCACTCACACACTCACCTATAGACAGTTTAACAGTCACCCACAAACTCTTCTATAGACAGTTTCACACAGTCAGTCACACACTCGCCTATAGACAGTTTCACACAGTCACTCACACACTCACCTATAGACAGTTTAACAGTCACTCACACACTCACCTATAGACAGTTTAACAGTCACTCACACACTCACCTATAGACAGTTTCACAGTCACTCACACACTCACCTATAAACTGTTTAACAGTCACCCACAAACTCTCCTATAGACAGTTTCACACAGTCAGTCACACACTCACCTATAGACAGTTTAACAGTCACTCACACACTCACCTATAGACAGTTTAACAGTCACTCACACACTCACCTATAGACAGTTTAACAGTCACTCACACACTCACCTATAGACAGTTTAACAGTCACTCACACACTCACCTATAGACAGTTTAACAGTCACTCACACACTCACCTATACACAGTTTAACAGTCACTCACACACTCACCTATAGACAGTTTCACACAGTCACTCACACACTCACCTATAGACAGATTCACACAGTCACTCACACACTCACCTATAGACAGTTTAACAGTCACTCACACACTCACCTATAGACAGTTTCACAGTCACTCACACACTCACCTATAGACAGTTTCACAGTCACTCACACACTCACCTATAGACAGTTTCACACAGTCACTCACACAATCACCTATAGACAGTTTAACAGTCACTCACACACTCACCTATACACAGTTTAACAGTCACTCACACACTCACCTATAGACAGTTTCACACAGTCAGTCACACACTCACCTATAGACAGTTTAACAGTCACTCACACACTCACCTATAGACAGTTTAACAGTCACCCACAAACTCTCCTATAGACAGTTTCACACAGTCAGTCACACACTCGCCTATAGACAGTTTCACACAGTCACTCACACACTCACCTATAGACAGTTTAACAGTCACTCACACACTCACCTATAGACAGTTAAACAGTCACTCACACACTCACCTATAGACAGTTTCACAGTCACTCACACACTCACCTATAGACAGTTTCACACAGTCAGTCACACAATCACCTATAGACAGTTTAACAGTCACTCACACACTCACCTATACACAGTTTAACAGTCACTCACACACTCACCTATACACAGTTTAACAGTCACTCACACACTCACCTATAGACAGTTTCACAGTCACTCACACACTCACCTATAGACAGTTTCACACAGTCACTCACACACTCACCTATAGACAGTTTCACACAGTCAGTCACACACTCACCTATAGACAGTTTAACAGTCACTCACACACTCACCTATAGACAGTTTAACAGTCACTCACACACTCACCTATAGACAGTTTAACAGTCACTCACACACTCACCTATAGACAGTTTAACAGTCACTCACACACTCACCTATAGACAGTTTAACAGTCACTCACACACTCACCTATAGACAGTTTAACAGTCACTCACACACTCACCTATAGACAGTTTAACAGTCAGTCACACACTCACCTATAGACAGTTTCACACAGTCACTCACACACTCACCTATAGACAGTTTCACACAGTCAGTCACACACTCACCTATAGACAGTTTAACAGTCACTCACACACTCTCCTATAGACAGTTTCACACAGTCAGTCACACACTCACCTATAGACAGTTTAACAGTCACTCACACACTCACCTATAGACAGTTTCACAGTCACTCACACACTCACCTATAGACAGTTTCACACAGTCACTCACACAATCACCTATAGACAGTTTAACAGTCACTCACACACTCACCTATACACAGTTTAACAGTCACTCACACACTCACCTATAGACAGTTTCACACAGTCAGTCACACACTCACCTATAGACAGTTTAACAGTCACTCACACACTCACCTATAGACAGTTTAACAGTCACCCACAAACTCTCCTATAGACAGTTTCACACAGTCAGTCACACACTCGCCTATAGACAGTTTCACACAGTCACTCACACACTCACCTATAGACAGTTTAACAGTGACTCACACACTCACCTATAGACAGTTAAACAGTCACTCACACACTCACCTATAGACAGTTTCACAGTCACTCACACACTCACCTATACACAGTTTAACAGTCACTCACACACTCACCTATACACAGTTTAACAGTCACTCACACACTCACCTATAGACAGTTTCACAGTCACTCACACACTCACCTATAGACAGTTTCACACAGTCACTCACACACTCACCTATAGACAGTTTCACACAGTCAGTCACACACTCACCTATAGACAGTTTAACAGTCACTCACACACTCACCTATAGACAGTTTCACAGTCACTCACACACTCACCTATAAACAGTTTAACAGTCACCCACAAACTCTCCTATAGACAGTTTCACACAGTCAGTCACACACTCACCTATAGACAGTTTAACAGTCACTCACACACTCACCTATAGACAGTTTAACAGTCACTCACACACTCACCTATAGACAGTTTAACAGTCACTCACACACTCACCTATACACAGTTTAACAGTCACTCACACACTCACCTATACACAGTTTAACAGTCACTCACACACTCACCTATAGACAGTTTCACAGTCACTCACACACTCACCTATAGACAGTTTCACACAGTCACTCACACACTCACCTATAGACAGTTTCACACAGTCAGTCACACACTCACCTATAGACAGTTTCACACAGTCACTCACACACTCACCTATAGACAGTTTCACACAGTCACTCACACACTCACCTATAGACAGTTTCACACAGTCAGTCACACACTCACCTATAGACAGTTTAACAGTCACTCACACACTCACCTATAGACAGTTTAACAGTCACTCACACACTCACCTATAGACAGTTTAACAGTCACTCACACACTCACCTATAGACAGTTTAACAGTCAGTCACACACTCACCTATAGACAATTTCACACAGTCACTCACACACTCACCTATAGACAGTTTCACACAGTCAGTCACACACTCACCTATAGACAGTTAAACAGTCACTCACACACTCACCTATAGACAGTTTAACAGTCACCCACAAACTCTCCTATAGACAGTTTCACACAGTCAGTCACACACTCACCTATAGACAGTTTCACACAGTCACTCACACACTCACCTATAGACAGTTTAACAGTCACTCACACACTCACCTATAGACAGTTTAACAGTCACTCACACACTCACCTATAGACAGTTTAACAGTCACTCACACACTCACCTATAGACAGTTTAACAGTCACTCACACACTCACCTATAGACAATTTAACAGTCACTCACACACTCACCTATACACAGTTTAACAGTCACTCACACACTCACCTATAGACAGTTTAACAGTCACTCACACACTCACCTATAGACAGTTTCACAGTCACTCACACACTCACCTATAGACAGTTTCACAGTCACTCACACACTCACCTACAGACAGATTCACACAGTCACTCACACACTCACCTATAGACAGTTTAACAGTCACTCACACACTCACCTATAGACAGTTTAACAGTCACTCACACACTCACCTATAGACAGTTTAACAGTCACTCACACACTCACCTATAGACAGATTCACACAGTCACTCACACACTCACCTATAGACAGTTTAACAGTCACTCACACACTCACCTATAGACAGTTTAACAGTCACTCACACACTCACCTATAGACAGTTTAACAGTCACTCACACACTCACGTATAGACAGTTTCACAGTCACTCACACACTCACCTACAGACAGATTCACACAGTCACTCACACACTCACCTATAGACAGTTTAACAGTCACTCACACAATCACCTATAGACAGTTTAACAGTCACTCACACACTCACCTATAGACAGTTTAACAGTCACTCACACACTCACCTATAGACAGTTTAACAGTCACTCACACACTCACCTATAGACAGTTTCACACAGTCAGTCACACACTCACCTATAGACAGTTTAACAGTCACTCACACACTCACCTATAGACAGTTTAACAGTCACTCACACACTCACCTATAGACAGTTTTACAGTCACTCACACACTCACCTATAGACAGTTTCTCACCTATAGATTGTATGTGTTTGGACTGTGTGCATTTATTTATTCATATTTAAATACATTTTAAGTATTTTTTGTCTTCTATAATGTTCATGATGTGTGTGTGTGTGTTACTCACTTGTCACAGATATGGAGATGATGAGAATTAAAAGAAGACCAGCTGAAACACCAAACACACAAACACACCAGCGAGAACAACCACCAGGTGGTCCTGCAGTGATCCTAGACACTTCTGAAACACATACACACACACACATATGCACACATACACATGCACACATACACAGAGGCATACTATAATGAAAATACATGACTGGAACGATGCAGGATTTACAGCTCAACGTTTTGCTCACAGTCAGCGAGAAGTTACAGATCAGGGAAATATAGTGTTATTTAATAAAATAACATGTTCTTCTTAGAAAAATATAAACTCTGAAGAAAACACTGAGTATGTGTGCAAAAGACACAAAATAATTGTGCAAAATGTAAACAAGAACAGAATTTCTCTCTCTTCCTGCCCCTGCCATACTGATGGACTACAGTTTCCATGATGTTTGGATGACTGATTTTAACCTGTTTTCTGAATTCTGATTCGTGGACTTTAAGTAAAAAGCTTTCGTCTGCACTCCTATTTTCTGGTTAATAGAAGGCAAGGATTTGCTAATTTTTTAAGCCATGTATTTTATGGAAAATATGACAATGACCATGTTTAATATGCTGAAATTGTTTGTTGAAAAACATTTGCCCATTTTGAATTTGATGCCAGCCACACAAGACTGACACAGGTTTGCAATGATACTAAAGACAGACTGGCTGAGACTTTCTTAATTAAAGAGAAAAAGGGACGGGTTCACTGCTCTCCGAAAAACTGCATGAAAAAACAATGAAATCTCTAAACAAAAGAGACACAGACTAAAACCAGTATTTGGCGGTAGACTTCTAGCACTCAGATGGCACTGAATTAAAAACAGACAAGTTTCTGTAGTGGAAATTACTGCATGGGCTCAACAAAATTTCCCAAAACTGCTGTCTGTGAACACAGTACACAATGCCTCAAAACATTCTAAAATTATTCAAAACATTTTTTAACCACGTGGCACTGGGCACAGTGTAGGAACAGACAGTTGAGGGGCATCAGTCCATTGCAGGACGAGCTTCAAAATATTGGGACAGGAATATCCTTTACATTTTTCAGTCTTAATTTACTCCTGTCCCAGTGTTTTGGAGTGTGATGCAGAAGCCAGGTTATAAATCAGTTTATATTTGCAAAACACAAGTAGTTCAATGAAAACACTGCACATTTTTTTTACCACTTAAATAAAGACACAATTACAATATCTAAGAGAATTAAATAAACAAAATCACCTTTTTAATGCACACTACAAAATGTCCCCAATTGACCAGAATTAGTGTTTGTATTCTGGAGCCTACCTGGAATCGCTGGGCACAAGGCAGGAACACACCCTTGAGGGGGCGCCAGTCCATTACTCACACACTCAGACCTATGGACACTTTTGAATCACCAATCCACCTACCAACATTTGTTTTTGGACTGTGGGAGAAAACCGAAGCACCCAGAGGAAACACACACAGACACAGCGTGAGCACACCAAACTCTTCACAGACAGTCACCCGGAGCGGGGCTCAAAGAAAATTGAGAAATATCATATTTTGTGAGTTTTACCCACCATAGATAAATGATTAAAACCTGTGTCTTTCACACCAGAAGATCCTGAGGTTGGACCACACTTATCTCTGAGCAGAAAATCAAGCATAAACCAAATGAAGGAAATACAGAAGTGAATATCTAGTGCAAGGGTTCACATGCACTGTAAGAGAAAACAAACCATTACAGCTCTGCATTGTTGATCAGAGGTCTTGTTGAATAAAGGTTTGAAACCAAACCAGATACATTGTCCCTTGTAGACTACACACAGCATGTGTGTATCTAAACCTAAAAAGGTTACAGTGCTTGTTGTAATATATTTGATTGGATTTTAAACAGCCGATTAAATATTCATGTTGGCTGCAGAAAGGTTCATGGTGGGGTAAGTGGGCCAGGAAGCTTCTGACATGTGATATATTTATAAACAATATATATTTCAGTATGTAAGTAAGACCCTATATATGAAATATATAATATTGTATTTATAAAATATGCTGGAACACAATGTGAAATACAAATAGAATCTACTTTTTTGTAAAAATCCACTTTCAAAAACAATATTTTTCAGTTCCTCACTGAAGGTGATTTGTCACACTCAACAATACACAATCTTATCAGAAAACTCAGGGACTACCCTGCATGGAGGATGAACGCAGTTGTCAATATTTATGATAAAAATAATTGAAGAGAAACACACCTTGTCTATAGAATGCACTGGTATCCTTGCTGTCAAACTCATCCTGATAATCAATACTGTCACCCACTGCAGATTCCTTCATTATTCAGCTAAAGAAAACACACACACACTTGTTAAATATGTCCTACAGATGAACTAGGGACTGGCATTCTAAATAGATGTGAATAGAGTTCTGTTGTTAAATGAACTGGACCTGTTTCTAAAGACTGAAGAATCTGTTTTTACTCAGGTGATTTCATATTCTCTTACACCAAATGTGATATTTATCCAAAGACAGTTCAGTAAAGTGCAGCACTCACCACTTCTGGAGGGTCACCTCACGTTTCTCACAAAAATATGCACCTAAACACAAAAAAGTGTGTGTGTGTGTGGATTGAATGTTGTGTTGATTGTAAAGTGTCCTTAGGTTTCTAGAAAGATGCTATATAAGTGTAACATTAATTAAAAATAAATAAATAAAACAAATCCCTTCACAAACCTAAGAAAAGAGATTCTGTTGCAACAACTACTCAGTGATATGTGTGTTTGTGTGTATATATAGCTTTGTCTGTACTTTGAGCTCTGTGTGTGTGTGTGTTTGTCTGTTTAGGACAAGTGTATGCTGAAGGACTGTATTTACTTAGTTGAAGAGGCTAATGATCCTGTGTAGAGTTCACACTCTGATGTTCCTCCTGCTGTACTTTAATAAAAATGAGCTGCTATCTTCAGGGTGGGTCACATAATGTGATAAAATCTTGTCACCGTTGTTCACTTCAGCCGGTAAAGTACAGACAGGGGTGTTCACTTCAGCCAGTTGGAGGACACCAGACACCAGGAGGAAACACATGTGAACATGGGGAGAACACTTTCAGAAGTTGAGTATTTCAGTATTAATAACAGACAACCAGGCTGTGATTCTGTACTCTAGTATGTGTTAGGTATTTCAGTAGTTTAGTATTTCAGTATTAATACCAGGAGACCGGGGAGTTATTCAGTACTGGTATGTAATAGGTATTCCAGTAGTTTCAGTAGTTTAGTATTAATATCAGGAGACCGAGGAGTGATTCAGTACTGGTAGGTGGTAGGTATTTCAGTAGTTTAGTATTTCAGTATTTATACCAGGAGACCGATGAGTGATTCAGTACTGGTAGGTGGTAGGTATTTCAGTAGTTTAGTATTTCAGTATTAATACCAGGAGACCGAGGAGTGATTCAGTACTGGTAGGTGGTAGGTATTTCAGTAGTTTAGTATTTCAGTATTAATACCAGGAGACCGGGGAGTTATTCAGTACTGGTATGTAATAGGTATTCCAGTAGTTTCAGTAGTTTAGTATTAATACCAGGAGACCGAGGAGTGATTCAGTACTGGTAGGTGGTAGGTATTTCAGTAGTTTAGTATTTCAGTATTAATACCAGGAGACCGAGGAGTGATTCAGTACTGGTAGGTGGTAGGTATTTCAGTAGTTTAGTATTTCAGTATTAATACCAGGAGACAGAGGAGTGATTCAGTACTGGTAGGTGGTAGGTATTTCAGTAGTTTAGTATTTCAGTATTAATACCAGGAGACCGGGGAGTTATTCAGTACTGGTATGTAATAGGTATTCCAGTAGTTTCAGTAGTTTAGTATTAATACCGGGAGACCGAGGAGTGATTCAGTACTGGTAGGTGGTAGGTATTTCAGTAGTTTAGTATTTCAGTATTTATACCAGGAGACAGAGGAGTGATTCAGTACTGGTAGGTGGTAGGTATTTCAGTAGTTTAGTATTTCAGTATTAATACCAGGAGACCGGGGAGTTATTCAGTACTGGTATGTAATAGGTATTCCAGTAGTTTCAGTAGTTTAGTATTAATACCGGGAGACCGAGGAGTGATTCAGTACTGGTAGGTGGTAGGTATTTCAGTAGTTTAGTATTTCAGTATTTATACCAGGAGACCGAGGAGTGATTCAGTACTGGTAGGTGGTAGGTATTTCAGTAGTTTAGTATTTCAGTATTAATACCAGGAGACAGAGGAGTTATTCAGTACTGGTAGTTGGTAGGTATTTCAGTAGTTTATTATTTCAGTATTAATACCAGGAGACCGGGGAGTGATTCAGTACTGGTAGGTAGTAGGTATTTCAGTAGTTTAGTATTTCAGTATTAATACCGGGAGAACGG
Source organism: Hoplias malabaricus (assembly GCF_029633855.1). Lineage (NCBI taxonomy): Eukaryota > Metazoa > Chordata > Actinopteri > Characiformes > Erythrinidae > Hoplias > Hoplias malabaricus. The sequence continues at coordinate 644,044 of NC_089804.1, read as the reverse complement.
CAGTGATTCAGTACTGGTAGGTGGTAGGTATTTCAGTAGTTTAGTATTTCAGTATTAATACCGGGAGACCAAGGAGTGATTCAGTACTGGTAGGTGGTAGGTATTTCAGTAGATTAGTATTTCAGTATTAATACCAGGAGACAGAGGAGTGATTCAGTACTGGTAGGTGGTAGGTATTTCAGTAATTTAGTATTTCAGTATTAATACCAGGAGACCGAGGAGTGATTCAGTACTGGTAGGTGGTAGGTATTTCAGTAGTTTAGTATTTCAGTATTAATACCGGGAGACCAAGGAGTGATTCAGTACTGGTAGGTTGTAGGTATTTCAGCAGTTTAGTATTTCAGTATTAATACCAGGAGACAGAGGAGTGATTCAGTACTGGTAGGTGGTAGGTATTTCAGTAGTTTAGTATTTCAGTATTAATACCAGGAGACCGGGGAGTTATTCAGTACTGGTATGTAATAGGTATTCCAGTAGTTTCAGTAGTTTAGTATTAATACCGGGAGACCGAGGAGTGATTCAGTACTGGTAGGTGGTAGGTATTTCAGTAGTTTAGAATTTCAGTATTTATACCAGGAGACCGAGGAGTGACTCAGTACTGGTAGGTGGTAGGTATTTCAGTAGTTTAGTATTTCAGTATTAATACCGGGAGACCAAGGAGTTATTCAGTACTGGTAGGTGGTAGGTATTTCAGTAGTTTAGTATTTCAGTATTAATACCGGGAGACCAAGGAGTGATTCAGTACTGGTAGGTGGTAGGTATTTCAGTAGTTTAGTATTTCAGTATTAATACCAGGAGACAGAGGAGTGATTCAGTACTGGTAGGTGGTAGGTATTTCAGTAGTTTAGTATTTCAAATCAAATTTCAAATTTTTATTTATATAGCGCTTTTCACAACTGATGTTGTCACAAAGCAGCTTCACAGAATTCCAGTAAGACAAGATTTGACATGAAATGTAAAGACAAATGTAAAACCCTCAAGTGAGCAAGCCAGGGGCGACAGTGGCAAGGAAAAACTCCCCCAGCTGAGGAAGAAACCTTGGGAGGAACCAAGGCTCACAAGGGGTGACCCATCCTCCTCTGGTCAATCTACTGGTGATGATAGTTAGTAGTCCATGAGAACTTCAGTGTAGGGACAGCTTCAAGGCACTTGGTGGTTGCTGGAGCGTGGGCAGCTGGTCTGAAGCGTGGAGGAGGATCTCGACAGTCATCCATCAGTGTCCAGACAGACAGGTGGGCAGTCGTTTACTCGGAAAGATGTAAAGGGATGGAATTAGTTTTGAACTGTTTTGTGTTTGTAAAGTAGAAAATATGAAAATTTCCAGAGTGTGGCTAATGACTCCGGCAGATCTGACTATGACAGCATTAACTAAAAGGAGAGAACCAGGAGGACACACAGACACGGGAGCATCCTGAAACACTGGCATCCCTCCGCTCCACGTCAACAAACCTGAGTGATTGCGAGAAACGGCGGGACGACAGCACCAGCATCTCAGTTTACTATAATTCCCTGTGTCCATGGACCCCCCGGATCTGCCGCCTTTATCTATGGGGGAGCATTAGCTACCAAATGATAAACTAAACAAATGAGTTTTTAGCCTACATTTGAAGATTGCGACTGTGTCTGAGTCCCGAACATTTTCTGGAAGATCATTCCAGAGTTGGGGGGCTTTATAAGAAAAGGCTCTTCCCCCAGCTGAGGCCTTCTGAATTCTGGGAACATTTAAAAATCCAGTATTCTGTGATCTGAGTGAACGTGGGGGCTCATAATAGGAAATTGTATCTTGAAGATATTCAGGAGCAAGCCCATGTAGAGCTTTATATGTTAATAACAAAATTTTGTAGTCAATGCGGAATTTAACAGGCAGCCAATGAAGTGATGATAAAACTGGGCTGATATGTTCAAATTTTCTAGTTTTAGTGAGGACCCTAGCTGCAGCATTTTGAACTAGTTGAAGTTTTCTTAAATTGCTGCTGGTGCATCCTGACAGTAGTGCGTTACAGTAGTCAAGCCTTGAAGTAATAAAGGCATGTACTAATGTTTCTGCGTCCTGGAGGGATAAGGCATTTCTAATCTTAGCAATATTGCGAAGATGTAAAAAAGCTGTCATAGTGATACTACCTATGTGTTGATCAAATGATAAATCCGGGTCAATTATGACACCAAGATTTTTTGCTGCTGAACCAGGTTTAACTGGAAAGTTAGCTAGATTTAAAATTAAGTCTGATAATTTATTTCTTGTCACTTTTGGACCCAAAAGCAGGACCTCTGTTTTGTTGCTGTTTAGGAGGAGGAAATTACGCAACATCCAGCCTTTCACGTCTTTTACACAGTCCTCTATTTTCTTTAATCTGTGTTTGTCATCGGGCTTGGCTGAAATATACAATTGTGTGTCGTCTGCGTAACAGTGAAAGTTAATGTCATGGTTTCTTATAACTGTGCCTAGCGGTAACATGTATAATGTAAATAATAATGGTCCTAAAATAGAGCCTTGTGGAATTCCAAATCTTACTTTAGAATAATTTGAATTTAGATTGTTTACTTTTACGAATTGATAACGTTCCGTTAAGTAAGATTTAAACCATAATAGGGCTGTCCCTGTGATTCCAACCATGTTTTCTAACCTTTCTATGAGAATATTGTGGTCTATTGTATCGAAGGCTGCGCTTAGGTCAAGAAGCACCAACAGGGATACGTGGCCTTGATCAGAGGCAAGAAGAAGATCATTTGTTATCTTGACTAGAGCTGTCTCTGTACTATGATGTTGCCTGAATCCAGATTGGAATTTTTCATATATATGATTCTTATGTAGATATGAACTAAGTTGTTGGGCCACAGCTTTTTCTAAGATCTTAGACAGAAATGGCAAATTAGAAATAGGCCTGTAATTAGACAGTGTACTAGCATCAAGATTTGGTTTCTTGATCATAGGTTTAATAACTGCTAGTTTAAAAGCTTTGGGTACATGGCCCAGACTAAGCGATGAGTTTACTATAGTTAAAAGAGGATCAATAATAGCTGGTAGTACTTCTTTGAGCAACTTTGTGGGAATTGCATCAAGTGTGCAAGTTGTACAGTTTGCGGAGGTGATAATCTTCTCTAGTTCTAATTGTGGGAGTGGGCAAAAGGTTTCAAGTCTTTCTTTTACAGTTATATTATGTTTTATTTCATTCACATCAGGTGGCAGCCAGGATGGATTTGATCCTGTGGCTAGAGTTTGTTGTCTAATATTCTCAATTTTATTATTAAAAAAGTCCATAAAATCTTTACTGGTGAGAGTTGCTGGAATTAGTTGTTCAGAACCTGCTTGATTTTTTGTAATTCTAGAAAACACACTAAACAGTGCTCTCGGATTATTTTTATTATGGGAGATCAGCGAGGCCAGATATGCTGAGCGAGCTTTAGTGAGGGCATTTCTATACTCTATAAGGCTGTCCTTCCAGGCAGAATGGAACACTTCAAGCTTGGTTGATCGCCATTTCCGCTCTAGTTTTCGTAATGTTTGTTTTAAAGTACGGGTCTTATCGTTATACCATGGTGCGAGCTTTTTCTGTCTTATACTTTTATGTTTAAGTGGTGCTACCTTTTCTAAAGTAGATCGACAGGTATTTTCTAGGTAATCAGTTAGTACATCTAGGTCCATTTGGTCTGATGGAGTTGGAACTGGGGTCGATAGTTCTGGTAGGTTTTCTATAAATTGTAGGGCGGTAGATGGTTTTATTATACGCCTTGTAGAATAGCGAGGGTTCTTACATATATTATGGATAAAACGTAGCTCATATGAAATTAAGTAATGATCGGAGATTGCTGAGGATTGCGGTAAGATATTAATTTTGTCAATGTTAAGACCTAGTGTCAGAACTAAGTCTAAAGTGTGGCTGCAGTAGTGTGTAGGCCCTGTTACATTTTGAGTAATACCAATAGAGTCTAAGATTGAGGTAAATGCCTTTTTTAGTGGGTCACTTTCCTTCTCAAAATGGATATTGAAATCTCCTACAATTATAACTTTATGATTGCACACCGCTAGGTTTGTAGCAAAATCGCTGAATTCTTTCAGAAATTCTAAGTAAGGCCCTGGTGGTCTGTAAATGTTGCATAATAAAAATGCGTCCTTTTTTGTGACCGGATTTTGACCGAGCGATCAAAACAGCTTCCAAACGGGTACAGAAACAGCCAAACGGGTTGCCAGATCTCCCAGTATTTCAGTATTAATACCAGGAGACCGAGGAGTGATTCAGTACTGGTAGGTGGTAGGTATTTCAGTAGTTTAGTATTTCAGTATTAATACCGGGAGACCAAGGAGTGATTCAGTACTGGTAGGTTGTAGGTATTTCAGCAGTTTAGTATTTCAGTATTAATACCAGGAGACAGAGGAGTGATTCAGTACTGGTAGGTGGTAGGTATTTCAGTAGTTTAGTATTTCAGTATTAATACCGGGAGACCAAGGAGTGATTCAGTACTGGTAGGTTGTAGGTATTTCAGTAGTTTAGTATTTCAGTATTAATACCGGGAGACCAAGGAGTGATTCAGTACTGGTAGGTTGTAGGTATTTCAGTAGTTTAGTATTTCAGTATTAATACCAGGAGACAGAGGAGTGATTCAGTACTGGTAGGTGGTAGGTATTTCAGTAGTTTAGTATTTCAGTATTAATACCAGGAGACCGGGGAGTTATTCAGTACTGGTATGTAATAGGTATTCCAGTAGTTTCAGTAGTTTAGTATTAATACCGGGAGACCAAGGAGTTATTCAGTACTGGTAGGTGGTAGGTATTTCAGTAGTTTAGTATTTCAGTATTAATACCGGGAGACCAAGGAGTGATTCAGTACTGGTAGGTGGTAGGTATTTCAGTAGTTTAGTATTTCAGTATTAATACCGGGAGAACGGGCAGTGATTCAGTACTGGTAGGTGGTAGGTATTCCAGTATTAATAACAGGAGGCAGGGCAGTGATTCAGTACTGGTAGGTGGTAGGTATTTCAGTAGTTTAGTATTTCAGTATTAATACCGGGAGACCGAGGAGTTATTCAGTACTGGTAGTTGGTAGGTATTTCAGTAGTTTATTATTTCAGTATTAATACCAGGAGACCGGGGAGTGATTCAGTACTGGTAGGTGGTAGGTATTTCAGTAGTTTAGTATTTCAGTATTAATACCGGGAGACAGAGGAGTGATTCAGTACTGGTAGGTGGTAGGTATTTCAGTAGTTTAGTATTTCAGTATTAATACCGGGAGACCAAGGAGTGATTCAGTACTGGTAGGTGGTAGGTATTTCAGTAGATTAGTATTTCAGTATTAATACCAGGAGACAGAGGAGTGATTCAGTACTGGTAGGTGGTAGGTATTTCAGTAGTTTAGTATTTCAGTATTTATACCAGGAGACCGAGGAGTGATTCAGTACTGGTAGGTGGTAGGTATTTCAGTAGTTTAGTATTTCAGTATTAATACCGGGAGACCGAGGAGTTATTCAGTACTGGTAGTTGGTAGGTATTTCAGTAGTTTATTATTTCAGTATTAATACCAGGAGACCGGGGAGTGATTCAGTACTGGTAGGTGGTAGGTATTTTAGTAGTTTAGTATTTCAGTATTAATACCGGGAGAACGGCAGTGATTCAGTACTGGTAGGTGGTAGGTATTTCAGTAGTTTAGTATTTCAGTATTAATACCGGGAGACCAAGGAGTGATTCAGTACTGGTAGGTGGTAGGTATTTCAGTAGATTAGTATTTCAGTATTTATACCAGGAGACCGAGGAGTGATTCAGTACTGGTAGGTGGTAGGTATTTCAGTATTAATACCGGGAGACCGAGGAGTGATTCAGTACTGGTAGTTGGTAGGTATTTCAGTAGTTTATTATTTCAGTATTAATACCAGGAAACCGGGGAATGATTCAGTACTGGTAGGTGGTAGGTATTTCAGTAGTTTAGTATTTCAGTATTAATACCGGGAGAACGGGCAGTGATTCAGTACTGGTAGGTGGTAGGTATTTCAGTAGTTTAGTATTTCAGTATTAATACCGGGAGACAGAGGAGTGATTCAGTACTGGTAGGTGGTAGGTATTTCAGTAGTTTAGTATTTCAGTATTAATACCGGGAGAACGGGCAGTGATTCAGTACTGGTAGGTTGTAGGTATTTCAGTAGTTTAGTATTTCAGTATTAATACCGGGAGACAGAGGAGTGATTCAGTACTGGTAGGTGGTAGGTATTTCAGTAGTTTAGTATTTCAGTATTAATACCGGGAGACCGAGGAGTTATTCAGTACTGGTAGTTGGTAGGTATTTCAGTAGTTTATTATTTCAGTATTAATACCAGGAGACCGGGGAGTGATTCAGTACTGGTAGGTGGTAGGTATTTTAGTAGTTTAGTATTTCAGTATTAATACCGGGAGAACGGCAGTGATTCAGTACTGGTAGGTGGTAGGTATTTCAGTAGTTTATTATTTCAGTATTAATACCAGGAGACCGGGGAGTGATTCAGTACTGGTAGGTGGTAGGTATTTTAGTAGTTTAGTATTTCAGTATTAATACCGGGAGAACGGGCAGTGATTCAGTACTGGTAGGTGGTAGGTATTTCAGTTGTTTAGTATTTCAGTATTAATACCGGGAGACAGAGGAGTGATTCAGTACTGGTAGGTGGTAGGTATTTCAGTAGTTTAGTATTTCAGTATTAATACCGGGAGACAGAGGAGTGATTCAGTACTGGTAGGTGGTAGGTATTTCAGTAGTTTAGTATTTCAGTATTAATACCGGGAGACAGAGGAGTGATTCAGTACTGGTAGGTGGTAGGTATTTCAGTAGTTTAGTATTTCAGTATTAATACCGGGAGACCAAGGAGTGATTCAGTACTGGTAGGTGGTAGGTATTTCAGTAGATTAGTATTTCAGTATTTATACCAGGAGACCGAGGAGTGATTCAGTACTGGTAGGTGGTAGGTATTTCAGTATTAATACCGGGAGACCGAGGAGTGATTCAGTACTGGTAGTTGGTAGGTATTTCAGTAGTTTAGTATTTCAGTATTAATACCAGGAGACCGGGGAGTGATTCAGTACTGGTAGGTGGTAGGTATTTTAGTAGTTTAGTATTTCAGTATTAATACCGGGAGAACGGCAGTGATTCAGTACTGGTAGGTGGTAGGTATTTCAGTAGTTTATTATTTCAGTATTAATACCAGGAGACCGGGGAGTGATTCAGTACTGGTAGGTGGTAGGTATTTTAGTAGTTTAGTATTTCAGTATTAATACCGGGAGAACGGGCAGTGATTCAGTACTGGTAGGTGGTAGGTATTTCAGTAGTTTAGTATTTCAGTATTAATACCAGGAGACAGAGGAGTGATTCAGTACTGGTAGGTGGTAGGTATTTCAGTAGTTTAGTATTTCAGTATTAATACCGGGAGACAGAGGAGTGATTCAGTACTGGTAGGTGGTAGGTATTTCAGTAGTTTAGTATTTCAGTATTAATACCGGGAGACCGGGGAGTGATTCAGTACTGGTAGGTGGTAGGTATTTCAGTAGTTTAGTATTTCAGTATTAATACCGGGAGACCGGGGAGTGATTCAGTACTGGTAGGTGGTAGGTATTTCAGTAGTTTAGTATTTCAGTATTAATACCGGGAGACCGGGGAGTGATTCAGTACTGGTAGGTGGTAGGTATTTCAGTAGTTTAGTATTTCAGTATTAATACCGGGAGACCGGGCAATAAAAAGCAGTGCACAGGGGAAAGCTGAGCCGCTGAAACGTGGCACCGCTATTTTCCGGGAGTCTGAGGGCGGAGATTTAGGAGTACGTGTAATATCCATATCTAACTCTGATTGGTCCGTGCACTTCCTTTCCCCCCTCTCTGGCTGGTCATTTTCTGGGGCTCTGTGTTTCCTGTTGCAGGATTGGCTGGAGGACCGGAAGTTGGGTTTTTCACAGGCTGTAGTGGTCTGGGGAAAGTTCGGGCAAAAGAGGAGTCTCTCCGCGGTGTGTATGTACGCGATTGTGTTGTTCTTTTTTTTACTATTTGATCACCATAACAACGGGAGTCTCCGCGGTTTGTGCTGTTTTAAGCGTGTTACTGTGTTTTAGTGTGTTACGGTAGGCGTGGTGGTCACGGGAGGCGGTTATGTTGTTTTAAAGCGTGTTACTGTACTTTACTGTGTGTTATTGTGTGTTTACCGGACGCGGTTGTGTTGCACTGTGTACCGTAGTGTTGTAGAGTGTTAGTTTGTGTGCGGGATCAGGATGTGGCTCGTGAGTGTGTGTCTGATCGGGATCTTCGCGCTGCTGCCCGGAGGGAGAACAGGTAACAGACAACTAACTCATACAACACAAACTACCACAACTAACGCACACAACGACCACTAAACTACCTCAGAACAGAGATGACTCGGTGTTTGTTATGCCCTCAGGTCTGCCCAGGCCCCCGATAAATCATCAGTCTGATTAATAACCTGAGCTGGGTCTGTGCTTGTCCCAGTGGCTTCAGGAAAATGAGCAAACGTTACATTAATCTCTCTCCGAAAACTGTCATCCTTTTTTTAAACATTCTCCAATCTCATTTGTTTTTTATTTTCCCCCTCCCCCTTGTTTGTGAGTGTCCTGTTTGGAGCTGAGTTACAGGGCGCAGTGGTTAAATCTCCCCCTACGACAACACCCTGATACTTCATCAGAACACAGATAAAACAGAGCAGCGCTTCATTCCCAGGCGACTAGCGCCGCTCTGTAGCAGCTCTGCACCAGTCTGCAGTGATATCAGAGGAGCTGCTGGACTCTAGTTACATTTAGAGCCTCATTCTCCTTCAGAAGAGTTCCACACTCAGAGATTACCCCCCTCTCCTCACTCTTCTGTGACATGGAGCTCAGCTCAGATTCTCATTCTGCAGAGTTCTGTTCACACTACAGTTCCACCTTAAATGCTGCAGTAGGAATATATTATCTTAGATATTTAAGGTGGAACTGTACAGCTAACTCGAGACGTCAGCTATTACTAGTGAGGTTTTTCTGCTACAGTTATACTACACACACTGTTTATACAAACTATACAGCCCATCTCTCAAACACACACTGAGACAGTTACACACACACACTATACACAGTGATACTAAACACACAGAGACAGTTACACACTATACACAGTGATATTACACACACAGAGACAGTAACACACACTATACACAGTGATATTACACACACAGAGACAGTAACACACACTATACACAGTGATATTACACACACTGAGACAGTAACACACACTATACACAGTGATATTACACACACTGAGACAGTAACACACTATACACAGTGATATTACACACACTGAGACAGTAACACACACTATACACAGTGATGTTACACACACTATACACAGTGATATTACACACACTGAGACAGTAACACACACTACACAGTGATATTACACACACTGAGACAGTTACACACAATATACAAAGTGATATTACACACACAGAGACAGTTGCACACACTATAAACAGTGATACTACACATAGAGACAGTAACACAAACTATACACAGTGATACTACACACAGTGAGATAGTAACACACACTATACACAGTGATATTACACACAGAGACAGTAACACACACTATACACAGTGATATTACACACACTGAGACAGTTACACACAATATACAAAGTAATATTACACACACTGAGACAGTAACACAAACTATACACAGTGATACTACACACAGTGAGATAGTAACACACACTATACACAGTGATATTACACACACGAGACAGTTACACACAATATACACAGTGATATTACACACACTGAGACAGTTACACACAGTATACACAGTGATATTACACACACCGAGACAGTTACACACAATATACACAGTGATATTACACACACTGAGACAGTTACACACAGTATACACAGTGATATTACACACACTGAGACAGTTACACACACAAAACAGTGATACTACACACACTGAGACAGTTACACACACTAAACACAGTGATATTACACACAGAGACAGTAACACACACTATACACAGTGATATTACACACACTGAGACAGTTACACACACAAAACAGTGATACTACACACACTGAGACAGTTACACACACTAAACACAGTGATATTACACACAGAGACAGTAACACACACTATACACAGTGATATTACACACAGAGACAGTAACACACACTATACACAGTGATATTACACACAGTGAGACAGTTACACACACTATACACAGTGATACTACACACAGTGAGACAGTTACACACACTATACACAGTGATACTACACACAGTGAGACAGTTACACACACTATACACAGTGATACTACACACAGTGAGACAGTTACACACACTATACACAGTGATACTACACACAGTGAGACAGTTACACACACTATACACAGTGATACTACACACAGTGAGACAGTTACACACACTATACACAGTGATACTACACACAGTGAGACAGTTACACACACTATACACAGTGATACTACACACAGTGAGACAGTTACACACACTATACACAGTGATACTACACACAGTGAGACAGTTACACACACTATACACAGTGATATTACACACACTGAGACAGTTACACACACTATACACAGTGGTTCTACACACACTGAGACAGTTACACACACTATACACAGTGATACTACACAGAGACAGTAACACACACTATACACAGTGATACTACACACACAGAGACAGTAACACACACTATACACAGTGATACTACACACAGAGACAGTTACACACAGAGAGACAGTTACACACGCTATACACAGTGATACTACACAGTGAGACAGTTACACACTATACACAGTGGTTCTACACACAGAGAGACAGTAACACACTGAGGCAGTTACACACACTATACACAGTGATACTACACACACTGAGACAGTTACACACAATATACACAGTAATACTACACACAATGAGACAGTTACACACACACACCATACACAGTAATACTACTACACACACTGAGACAGTTACACACACTATACACAGTGATACCACACACACTGAGCCAGTTACACACACTATACACAGCGATACTACACACACTGAGACAGTTACACACACTATACACAGTGATATTACACACACTGAGACAGTTACACACACTATACACAGTGATATTACACACACTGAGACAGTTACACACACTATACACAGTGATATTACACACACTGAGACAGTTACACACACTATACACAGTGATACTGCACACACAGAGACAGTTACACACACTATACACAGTGATACTACACACACTGAGACAGTTACACACACTATACACAGTGGTTCTACACACAGAGAGACAGTAACACACTGAGGCAGTTACACACACTATACACAGTGATACTACACACACACAGACAGTAACACACACTGAGACAGTTACACACACACTATACACAGTGATTTTACACACACATAGACAGTTACACACACTATACACAGTGACATTACACACACTGAGACAGTTACACACACTATACACAGTGATACTACACACAGACAGTAACACACACTATACACAGTGATATTACACACAGACAGTAACATACACTATGCACAGTGATATTACACACACTGAGACAGTTACACACACACTAAACACAGTGATACTACACACACAGTGATACTACACACACTGAAACAGTTACACACAATAAACATAGTGATACTACACACACTGAGACAGTTACACACACTATACACAGTGATATTACACACACTGAGACAGTAACACACATTATACACAGCAATACTACACACAGTGAGACAGTTACACACACTATACACAGTGATACTACACACAGTGAGACAGTTACACACACTATACACAGTGATACTACACACAGTGAGACAGTTACACACACTATACACAGTGATACTACACACAGTGAGACAGTTACACACACTATACACAGTGATACTACACACAGTGAGACAGTTACACACACTATACACAGTGAGACAGTTACACATACTATACACAGTAATACTACACACACTGAGACAGTTACACACACTATACACAGTGATACTACACACAGTGAGACAGTTACACACACTATACACAGTGATACTACACACAGTGAGACAGTTACACACACTATACACAGTGAGACAGTTACACATACTATACACAGTAATACTACACACACTGAGACAGTTACACACATTATACACAGTGGATCTACACACACAGACAGTTACACACATTATACACAGTGGATCTACACACACAGACAGTTACACACACTATACACAGTGGATCTACACACACAGACAGTAACACACACTATACACAGTGATACTACACACACAGAGACAGTAACACACACTGAGATAGTTACACACACTCTACACAGCGATACTACACACACTGAAACAGTTACACACACTCTACACAGCGATACTACACACACTGAGACAGTTACACACACTCTACACAGCGATACTACACACACAGAGACAGTAACACACACTATACACAGTGATATTACACACACTATACACAGTGATATTACACACACAGAGACAGTAACACACACTATACACAAGGATATTACACACACAGAGACAGTTACACACACTAAACACAGTGATACTACACACACAGAGAGACAGTAACACACTGAGTAACATCCCCATTTCTTTCAGATGTTTAGTTCAGATTTACCCCAGGGTTCTCTCTCTCTCTCTCTCTCTCTCTCTCTCTCTCTCTCTCTCTCTCTCTCCATCTCTCTCTTCCTCCATAGATGAACTGATGGTGATAACTGCTGCTACAGAGGAGACAGACGGCTTTAACAGGTTTATGCGGACAGCACGGGAGTTCAGCTACACAGTGAAGGTTTGATTGGATTATATAATGGTGCTTTTCCACTGCATGGAACCTGTTTCAACTAGATTCTCCTCTGCTCTTATGCCTTTCCACTGGACAAATTTGGTACTTTTTGTGCAACATGAAAACTGGGGGTGGGGCCATGTTCCGTTCCAAAAATGACAACAACACCCCAATACACAATGAGTAAACAGCGCCTTTACCGCCCTCATTGCTGCGGTTTTCAAAACCTGCGTTCGTTCCATTTCATTTCGGTTAAGGTGTGCTGATGGAAAAGGGACCATGGAAATAGAGAGCGGAGTCGACCCGATTCCATGCAGTGGGATTAGTGCTTCTCCTAATCTTTCTCTTTCTCACTCTTTATTTATCAGTCACAGTTTAGCTCTTTTGAATTTAGGTTATTTACAAATGTACAGTTCTGCAACTTTTGTGAGAAGATATGTAATGTTTATTCTATATCTTTACAGGTTTTAGGACTGGGGGAGGAGTGGAGAGGCGGAGATGTTGCTAAAACAGTGGGTGGAGGCCAGAAGGTTCGGTGGCTGAAGAAAGAGATGGAGAAACACAAAGACAAAGAAAACACTGTCATCTTGTTTGTGGACAGGTGCGTAATGTGGTGTGTGTGCACTAGTGTGAGTACACAAAGTCGAATTGTGTATAGTGAGATTACACTGAGTATATTGGTGAGTAAAGTGATAGTATGTTGTATTAAAATCGGTGAGAATTGTGAGAGTACACTGTGAATATATTCATGAGAGTGCACTCTAAGTATGTTGATGAGTACATTGGTGAACACAGTGAGAGTACACTGTTAGTATTTTGCTGAGTATAGCGAGCGTATATTAAACAGTTTTGTGAGTATAGTGAGATTACATTGTTAGAATTTTAGTGAGTGTAATGAGAGTACACAGTTTTTATTTTGGTGTGTATAGCGAGAATATTTTTTTAGTGTTTTGAGTATAGCGAGAGGACAATGATAGTATTTTGACGAATAGTTTGGTGAGAGTACACTAAGTATTCTGGCGAGAATAGAAAGAGCACACTGTTAGTATTTTGCTGAGTATGGTGAGAGCACACTGTTAGTATTTTGCTGAGTATGGTGAGAGCACACCACTAGTATTTTTGGTGAGTACAATGAGAGTACACTAAGTATTTTGGCGAGAATAGTAAGAGTACACGGTTAGTATTGGGTGAGTATAGTGCACTCTACATTTTGAGCATAATGGGACTGTGGCAGTTTATACAATGTACGCTGTGTATATGTACTATGTATATTTTTAGTACAGTGTATGTAGTTACCAGTGAAAATAATGGACATCTTTATGTCTCTGTCTGTTTGTAGTTATGATGTAATCTTTGCGGGAGGTCCGGAGGAAGTGCTGAGGAAGTTTTCTCGTTTTAAACACAGAGTTGTTTTCTCTGCGGAGGGGTTCTGTTGGCCCAATCAGAAACTCGCTCCCAAATACCCAGCCGTCCACTCTGGGAAACGATACCTCAACTCTGGAGGTGTGTGTGTGTGTGTGAGAGAGAGAGAGAGAGTGAATGTAAGTTTATTAAAAGTCTTTATCATGTTTAATGTTTTAAAATCACATTCTCCAAGAGTTTGGGGCTATTGTTGTGTGTGTGTGTGTGTTTGTGTGTGTGTTTGTGTGTGTGTTTGTGTGTTTGTGTGTGTGTGTGTGTGTGTGTGTGTGTGTGTGTGTGTGTGTGTGTGTGTGTGTGTGTGTGTGTGTAGGATTTATCGGCTATGCACCTGACATCTATGAGATTGTGCAGCAGTGGAATCTTCGAGATGACGATGATGATCAGTTGTTCTACACACACATCTACCTGGACAAAGAGCACAGAGTCAGTACCATCTATAGAACCCTGTCAGAGTAACAGCACTGACTCACTGCAGCGCTGCGCTTATTGGGTTTTTTTTTTCTTTTTTTTCTTCTTCTTATTATTGTCATTAACGTAGCTATTATTGATATTATTATTAAATGGTATGGAGTGAATTGTGACTCCTGGTTACAATAAACAAGAGTGGTGAAAATATGGGCAGCTCTGAGTGTCCCTCTGTCTTTCTCTCCCAGACTAAGCTCAACATGACTCTGGATCATAAATCCCGGATTTTCCAGAACCTGAACGGTGCCATTGGTGAGATTGCCCTCTATTTCTGACCCGGGTTATTGGATGTGGTGCTTTAAACCAGATGCAGGGTCTTGTTTCACCTACAGTGTATTTTTGTGTCTGTTGTGCACAGAACAATGTGTGTAGTGGGGTTTGATGATGGGTTTGAGGGGTATTCTTCAGTAAAAAGCTCCTAGTGGACAGCAGACCACACACACACACACAAATAGCTGGAAATGAGCACAGTGAGCAGTGTGTAGTGACACCGGTTCTGGACGTCCATTGGGATCCACGTAATGTTTAAATACAGGAACCTGTCTGTTACAGAGGAGGTGGTGCTGAAGTTTGAGAAATCTAAAGTTCGAGTGAGGAACGTTGCATACGATACACTTCCAGTTGTTATCCACGGAAACGGACCAACAAAGGTAGATGTTACCCTCTTCTACACTGTTCTCATTCTGCTGCTGTGTGTCTATTGTCTGTTCATTCTGCTGCGAGTGTGGATGTGACTGACTTAGTGACGTGTCTGTCCAGCTCCAGTTGAATTATCTGGGTAACTACGTTCCGACGGCATGGACGTATGAGGGTGGCTGTGGGATCTGTGACGATGACCTGCTCTACTTCGACGATGTACCGGTCAGTGATGTATTCTAGATGTGGTCTTGATCCAGAACAAAGTTTGGGAAAGATTTTGAGTGATATTTAGAATGAAAGATCAAAACAAATAACAGAAAAGTATGTTTTAATAGTGTGATTGTAACAGACGCTGTGGAATGTCTGACTGTATTTACAGTGTGGTTATAAAGGTTAATGTTATTGTAATGTGTGTTTACGTGTGTGTTCACTGTAGGACAAGGAAATGCCGCTGGTTTATGTCGCAGTGTTTATAGAACAACACACACCTTTCATTGAGGAATTTCTAGAGAGACTGGCAACCCAGGATTACCCCCACACACGCATTCACCTGTTTATACACAACAATGTACGGACACACACATACACCTGTTTATACACAACAATACACACACACACACACACACCTGTTTATACACAACAATGTACACACACACAAACACACCTGTTTATGCACAACAATGCACACACACACACCTGTTTATACAGAACAATGTTCGCAAACACACACACACACACCTGTTTATACAGAACAATGTACGCACACATACACTTGTTTATATTAAACAACGTACACACACACACACCTGTTTATACATAAAAATGTACATACACACACACACACACACACACATACATCTGTTTATACACAACAATGTACACACACACACACACCTGTTTATACACAACAATGTACGCACACACACACGTTTACACCTGTTTATATTCAACAATGTACACACACACACACCTGTTTATACACAACAATGTATACACACACACCTGTTGATACTCAACAATGTACACACACACCTGTTCATACACAACAATCTACACACACCTGTTTATACTCAACAATCTACACACCCCTGTTTATACACAACAATGTACGCGCACACACCTGTTTATTTACAAAAATGTACACACACACACTTGTTTATACTCAACAATCTACACACACTTGTTTATACACAACAATGTATACACACACACACCTGTTTATACTCAACAATGTACACACACACCTGTTTATACTCAACAATCTACACACACCTGTTTATACACAACAATGTACACACACACCTGTTTATACACAACAATGTACACACACACCTGTTTATACACAACAATGTACACTCACACCTGTTTATACACAACAATGTACACCCACACGCACACACACACCTGTTTATACACAACAGTGTACGCACACACACACCTGTTTATACACAACAGTGTACGCACGCACACACACCTGTTTATACACAACAATGTACACACGCACACACACAAACACACCTGTTTATACACAACAGTGTACGCACACACACACACCTGTTTATACACAACAATGTACGCACACACACACACACACACACCTGTTTATACACAACAGTGTACGCACACACACACACCTGTTTATACACAACAATGTACGCACACACACACACCTGTTTATACACAACAATGTACGCACACACACACACAAACACACCTGTTTATACACAACTATGTACGCACGCACACACACACACACACCTGTTTATAAACAACAGTGTACGCACACACACACACCTGTTTATATACAACAGTGTACGCACACACACACACCTGTTTATACACAACAGTGTACGCACACACACAAACACACCTGTTTATACACAACTATGTACGCACGCACACACACAAATACACCTGTTGAAACACAACAATGTACGCACACACACACATACACCTGTTTATACACAACTATGTACGCACGCACACACACAAACACACCTGTTTATACACAACTATGTACGCACGCACACACACAAACACACCTGATTATACACAAGTGTACGCACGCACACACACAAACACACCTGTTTATACACAACAATGTACACACGCACACACACACACCTGTTTATACACAACAATGTACACACGCAAACACACACCTGTTTATACACAACAATGTACACACGCACACACACACCTGTTTATACACAACAATGTACACACGCACACACACACCTGTTTATACACAACAATGTACGCATGCACACACACAAACACACCTGTTTATACACAACAGTGTACGCACACACATACACCTGTTTATACACAACAATGTACGCACACACACACACACACCTGTTTATACACAACAGTGTACGCACACACACACACACACCTGTTTATACACAACAGTGTACGCACACACACACACACACCTGTTTATACACAACAATGTACGCACGCACACACACAAACACACCTGTTTATACACAACAATGTACGCATGCACACACACAAACACACCTGTTTATACACAACAGTGTACGCACACACATACACCTGTTTATACACAACAATGTACGCACACACACACACACACCTGTTTATACACAACAGTGTACGCACACACACACACACACCTGTTTATACACAACAGTGTACGCACACACACACACACACCTGTTTATACACAACAATGTACGCACGCACACACACAAACACACCTGTTTATACACAACTATGTACGCACACACACACACCTGTTTATACACAACAATGTACGCACGCACACACACAAACACACCTGTTTATACACAACAGTGTACGCACACACATACACCTGTTTATACACAACTATGTACGCACACACACACACCTGTTTATACACAACAATGTACGCACGCACACACACACAAACACACCTGTTTATACGCAACAATGTACACACACACCCCTGTTTATACACAACAATGTACGCACGCACACACACAAACACACCTGTTTATACACAACAGTGTACGCACACACACACACACACCTGTTTATACACAACAATGTACGCACGCACACACACACACACACCTGTTTATACACAACAATGTACGCACGCACACACACAAACACACCTGTTTATACACAACAATGTACGCACGCACACACACACAAACACAGCTGTTTATACGCAACAATGTACACACACACCCCTGTTTATACACAACAATGTACGCACGCACGCACACACACAAACACACCTGTTTATACACAACAGTGTACGCACACACACACACACACCTGTTTATACACAACAATGTACGCACGCACACACACAAACACACCTGTTTATACACAACAGTGTACGCACACACACACACACAAACACACCTGTTTATACACAACAGTGTACGCACACACATACACCTGTTTATACACAACTATGTACGCACACACACACCTGTTTATACACAACAATGTACGCACGCACACACACACACAAACACACCTGTTTATACACAACAGTGTACGCACACACATACCTGTTTATACACAACAGTGTACGCACACACACACACACAAACACACCTGTTTATACACAACAGTGTACGCACACACATACACCTGTTTATACACAACTATGTACGCACACACACACCTGTTTATACACAACAATGTACGCACGCACACACACACAAACACACCTGTTTATACACAACAGTGTACGCACACACATACCTGTTTATACACAACAGTGTATGCACGCACAAACACACCTGTTTATACACAACAGTGTACGCACACACAAACACACCTGTTTATACACAACAATGTACGCACGCACACACACACAAACACACCTGTTTATACGCAACAATGTACACACACACACCTGTTTATACACAACAATGTACGCACACACACAAACACACCTGTTTATAAACAACAGTGTACGCACACACACACACCTGTTTATATACAACAGTGTACGCACACACACACACCTGTTTATATATAACAGTGTACGCACACACACAGCTGTTTATACACAACAATGTACGCACACACACACCTGTTTATACACAACAGTGTACGCACGCACACACACAAACGCACCTGTTTATACACAACTATGTACGCACGCACACACACAAACACACCTGTTTATACACAAGTGTACGCACACACACACACCTGTTTATACACAACAATGTACACACGCACACACACACCTGTTTATACACAACAATGTACGCACGCACACACACAAACACACCTGTTTATACACAACTATGTACGCACACACACACACCTGTTTATACACAACAATGTACACACACACCTGTTTATACACAACAATGTACGCACACACATACACCTGTTTATACACAACTATGTACGCACACACACACACCTGTTTATACACAACAATTTACACACACACACCTGTTTATACACAACAATGTACGCACGCACACACACAAACACACCTGTTTATACACAACAATGTACGCTCACACACATACACCTGTTTATACACAACAATGTACACACACACACCTGTTTATACACAACAATGTACACACACACACCTGTTTATACACAACAATGTATGCTCACACACATACACCTGTATATACACAACAATGTATGCTCACACACCTGTTTATACACAACAATGTACGCTCACACACCTGTTTATACACAACAATTTACACACACACACCTGTTTATACACAACAATGTACGCTCACACACATACACCTGTTTATACACAACAATGTACACACACACACCTGTTTATACACAACAATGTACACACACACACCTGTTTATACACAACAATGTACGCTCACACACATACACCTGTTTATACACAACAATGTACGCTCACACACATACACCTGTTTATACACAACAATGTACGCTCACACACCTGTTTATACACAACAATGTACGCTCACACACCTGTTTATACACAACAATGTACGCTCACACACCTGTTTATACACAACAATGTACGCTCACACACCTGTTTATACACAACAATGTACGCTCACACACCTGTTTATACACAACAATGTACACACACACACCTGTTTATACACAACAATGTACACACACACACCTGTTTATACACAACAATGTACACACACACACACCTGTTTATACACAACAATGTACACACACACACATACACCTGTTTATACACAACAATGTACGCACGCACACACACAAACACACCTGTTTATACACAACAATGTACGCTCACACACATACACCTGTTTATACACAACAATGTACACACACACACCTGTTTATACACAACAATGTATGCTCACACACATACACCTGTATATACACAACAATGTATGCTCACACACCTGTTTATACACAACAATGTACGCTCACACACCTGTTTATACACAACAATGTACGCTCACACACCTGTTTATACACAACAATGTACGCTCACACACCTGTTTATACACAACAATGTACGCTCACACACCTGTTTATACACAACAACGTACGCACGCACACACACAAACACACCTGTTTATACACAACAATGTACACACACACACCTGTTTATACACAACAATGTACGCTCACACACCTGTTTATACACAACAATGTACGCTCACACACCTGTTTATTTACAATAATGTACACACACACACACCTGTTTATACACAACAATGTACACACACACACCTGTTTATACACAACAATGTACGCTCACACACCTGTTTATACACAACAATGTACGCTCACACACCTGTTTATACACAACAATGTACGCTCACACACCTGTTTATACACAACAATGTACGCTCACACACCTGTTTATACACAACAATGTACACACACACACACCTGTTTATACACAACAATGTACACACACACACACGTTTATACACAACAATGTACACACACACACATACACCTGTTGTTTATACACAACAATGTACGCACGCACACACACAAACACACCTGTTTATACACAACAATGTACGCTCACACACATACACCTGTTTATACACAACAATGTACACACACACACCTGTTTATACACAACAATGTACACACACACACCTGTTTATACACAACAATGTACGCTCACACACCTGTTTATACACAACAATGTACGCTCACACACCTGTTTATACACAACAATGTACGCTCACACACCTGTTTATACACCACAATGTACACACACACACCTGTTTATACACAACAATGTACACACACACACATACACCTGTTTATACACAACAATGTACGCACGCACACACACAAACACACCTGTTTATACACAACAATGTACGCACGCACACACACAAACACACCTGTTTATACACAACAATGTACGCTCACACACATACACCTGTTTATACACAACAATGTACACACACACACCTGTTTATACACAACAATGTATGCTCACACACATACACCTGTATATACACAACAATGTATGCTCACACACATACACCTGTATATACACAACAATGTATGCTCACACACATACACCTGTTTATACACAACAATGTACGCACGCACACACACAAACACACCTGTTTATACACAACAATGTACGCTCACACACATACACCTGTTTATACACAACAATGTACACACACACACCTGTTTATACACAACAATGTATGCTCACACACATACACCTGTATATACACAACAATGTATGCTCACACACCTGTTTATACACAACAATGTACGCTCACACACCTGTTTATACACAACAATGTACGCTCACACACCTGTTTATACACAACAATGTACACACACACACCTGTTTATACACAACAATGTACACACACACACCTGTTTATACACAACAATGTACGCTCACACACCTGTTTATACACAACAATGTACGCTCACACACCTGTTTATACACAACAATGTACACACACACACACCTGTTTATACACAACAATGTACACACACACACCTGTTTATACACAACAATGTACGCTCACACACCCACACCTGTTTATACACAACAATGTACGCTCACACACACACACCTGTTTATACACAACAACGTACGCACGCACACACACACCTGTTTATACACAACAACGTACGCACGCACACACACAAACACACCTGTTCATACACAAGTGTACGCACACACACACATTTACACCTGTTTATTTACAACAATGTACACACACACACACCTGTTTATACACAACAATGTACACACACACCTGTTTATACACAACAATGTACACACACACCTGTTTATACACAACAATGTACGCTCACACACCTGTTTATACACAACAATGTACGCTCACACACCTGTTTATACACAACAATGTACGCTCACACACCTGTTTATACACAACAATGTACACACACACACATACACCTGTTTATACACAACAATGTACGCACGCACACACACAAACACACCTGTTTATACACAACAATGTACACACACACACATACACCTGTTTATACACAACAATGTACGCACGCACACACACAAACACACCTGTTTATACACAACAATGTACGCTCACACACATACACCTGTTTATACACAACAATGTACACACACACCTGTTTATACACAACAATGTACACACACACACCTGTTTATACACAACAATGTACGCTCACACACCTGTTTATACACAACAATGTACGCTCACACACCTGTTTATACACAACAATGTACGCTCACACACCTGTTTATACACCACAATGTACACACACACCTGTTTATACACAACAATGTACACACACACACCTGTTTATACACAACAATGTACACACACACACACCTGTTTATACACAACAATGTACACACACACACATACACCTGTTTATACACAACAATGTACGCACGCACACACACAAACACACCTGTTTATACACAACAATGTACGCTCACACACATACACCTGTTTATACACAACAATGTACACACACACACCTGTTTATACACAACAATGTATGCTCACACACATACACCTGTATATACACAACAATGTATGCTCACACACCTGTTTATACACAACAATGTACGCTCACACACCTGTTTATACACAACAATGTACGCTCACACACCTGCTTATACACAACAATGTACGCTCACACACCTGTTTATACACAACAATGTACGCTCACACACCTGTTTATACACAACAATGTACGCTCACACACCTGTTTATACACAACAATGTACGCTCACACACCTGTTTATACACAACAATGTACGCTCACACACCTGTTTATACACAACAATGTACACACACACACCTGTTTATACACAACAATGTACGCTCACACACACACACCTGTTT
The DNA here is from genome assembly GCF_029633855.1 of Hoplias malabaricus. Lineage (NCBI taxonomy): Eukaryota > Metazoa > Chordata > Actinopteri > Characiformes > Erythrinidae > Hoplias > Hoplias malabaricus. The sequence continues at coordinate 620,341 of NC_089804.1, read as the reverse complement.
ATACACAACAACGTACGCACGCACACCTGTTTATACACAACAATGTACGCTCACACACATACACCTGTTTATACACAACAATGTACACACACACACATACACCTGTTTATACACAACAATGTACGCACGCACACACACAAACACACCTGTTTATACACAACAATGTACGCTCACACACATACACCTGTTTATACACAACAATGTACACACACACACCTGTTTATACACAACAATGTATGCTCACACACATACACCTGTATATACACAACAATGTATGCTCACACACATACACAACAATGTATGCTCACACACATACACCTGTTTATACACAACAATGTACGCACGCACACACACAAACACACCTGTTTATACACAACAATGTACGCTCACACACATACACCTGTTTATACACAACAATGTACACACACACACCTGTTTATACACAACAATGTATGCTCACACACCTGTTTATACACAACAATGTATGCTCACACACCTGTTTATACACAACAATGTACGCTCACACACCTGTTTATACACAACAATGTACGCTCACACACCTGTTTATACACAACAATGTACGCTCACACACCTGTTTATACACAACAATGTACGCTCACACACCTGTTTATACACAACAATGTACGCTCACACACCTGTTTATACACAACAATGTACGCTCACACACCTGTTTATACACAACAATGTACGCTCACACACCTGTTTATACACAACAATGTACGCTCACACACACACACCTGTTTATACACAAGTGTACGCACACACACACATTTACACCTGTTTATTTACAACAATGTACACACACACACACCTGTTTATACATAAAAATGTACATACACACACACACACACACACATACATCTGTTTATACACAACAATGTACACACACACACACCTGTTTATACACAACAACGTACGCGCACACACACACACCTGTTTATACACAACAACGTACGCAGGCACACACACACACACTTACACCTGTTTATACACAACAATGTACACACACACACACACACTTACACCTGTTTATTTACAACAATGTACACACACACACATTTACACCTGCTTATTTACAACAATGTACACACACACACACACACATTTACACCTGTTTATTTACAATAATGTACACACACATTTACACCTGTTTATACACAACAATGTACATACACACACACACACTTACACCTGTTTATTTACAACAATGTACACACACACACATTTACACCTGTTTATACACAACAATGTACGCTCACACACCTGTTTATACACAACAATGTACGCTCACACACCTGTTTATACACAACAATGTACGCTCACACACCTGTTTATACACAACAATGTACGCTCACACACCTGTTTATACACAACAATGTACGCTCACACACCTGTTTATACACAACAATGTACGCTCACACACCTGTTTATACACAACAATGTACGCTCACACACCTGTTTATACACAACAATGTACGCTCACACACCTGTTTATACACAACAATGTACGCTCACACACACACACCTGTTTATACACAAGTGTACGCACACACACACATTTACACCTGTTTATTTACAACAATGTACACACACACACACCTGTTTATACATAAAAATGTACATACACACACACACACACACACATACATCTGTTTATACACAACAATGTACACACACACACACCTGTTTATACACAACAACGTACGCGCACACACACACACCTGTTTATACACAACAACGTACGCAGGCACACACACACACCTGTTTATACACAACAACGTACGCAGGCACACACACACACCTGTTTATACACAACAACGTACGCAGGCACACACACACACACTTACACCTGTTTATACACAACAATGTACACACACACACACACACTTACACCTGTTTATTTACAACAATGTACACACACACACATTTACACCTGCTTATTTACAACAATGTACACACACACACACACACATTTACACCTGTTTATTTACAATAATGTACACACACATTTACACCTGTTTATACACAACAATGTACATACACACACACACACTTACACCTGTTTATTTACAACAATGTACACACACACACATTTACACCTGCTTATTTACAACAATGTACACACACACACACATTTACACCTGTTTATTTACAACAATGTACACACACATTTACACCTGTTTATACACAACAATGTACACACACATTTACACCTGTTTATACACAACAATGTACACACACATTTACACCTGTTTATACACAACAATGTACATACACACACACACACACACACCTGTTTATTTACAACAATGTACACTCACATGTACACCTGTTTATACACAACAATGTACACACACATTTACACCTGTTTATTTACAACAATGTACACACACACACACACACTTATTTACACCTGTTTATACACAACAATGTAAACACACACACACTTACACCTGTTTATTTACAATAATGTACACACATTTACACCTGTTTATACACAACAATGTACATACACACACACACACACACACACACACACACACTTACACCTGTTTATTTACAACAATGTACACACACACACATTTACACCTGCTTATTTACAACAATGTACACACACACACACACACACATTTACACCTGTTTATTTACAACAATGTACACACACACACACATTTACACCTGTTTATACACAACAATGTACACACACACACACACACACTTACACCTGTTTATTTACAACAATGTACACACACACACACATTTACACCTGTTTATACACAACAATGTACACACACACACACACACACACACTTACACCTGTTTATTTACAACAATGTACACACACATTTACACCTGTTTATTTACAACAATGTACACACACATTTACACCTGTTTATTTACAACAATGTACATACACACACACACACACACACACACACCTGTTTATACAAAACAATGTACACACACACACACACATTTACACCTGTTTATACAAAACAATGTATACACACACACATGCACACACACGCACACACACACAAAAGAATATACACAGTACAATTTATTTGTAAAATAATAAATTTTTGTATGTGTGTGTGTGTGTGTGTTTATAGGTGGTTTATCATGAGCAGCATGTGGAGCGTTTCTGGAATCGTCATCATTCGCTTTTCACTGACATCCGCATCGTTGGACCAGAGGAGAACCTGCAGCATGGCCAGGCTAGGACCATGGCTGTGTACGACACACACACACACACACACACACATATTTACACTTGTTTATTCACAACAATGTACTGACTGACACACACACACACACACACAAATGAAAATACACAGTTCAATTTTTTTGTGAAATAATGAACAAATTGTGTGTGTGTGTTTCAGTGAGGCATGTAGGAGAGACCCCTCGTGTGAATACTTCTTCAGTATCGACTCTGATGTGGCTCTGACCAACAAAGACACACTCAGGATCCTCATTGAAGAAAACAAGTGAGAACACACACACACACACTTCTCTCTGTCTCTCTCTATCTGTCTCTCTAAGTTCTCTGTCTGTGGCTCTTTCTCTCTCTCTCTTTTTCTCTGACTCTCTCTGTCTCTCTCTCTGACTTTCTCTCTCTCTACCTGTCTCTCTTTCTCTGACTCTCTGTGTTCCTGTCTCTCTCTCTCTCTCTCTCTGCTTGCTGGGAGTCTGTGAGAGCGGTGGTGTGTGTGGCGTTGAGCTTGTGCTCTTTTTCCTTTTTTATAGTTACATTTTACTCCTGGTGTTTTTCTTAGTGTTCACACTTTCATGTTAACACTAGTGTTATCGATAATCCGTCTCTCTCCCGTGCGAACGGGTTCAGGTGCGTCCCCCAGGCCCAGGCCACGGTGGAGGACGTGCTGCGTCGTGGATGAATAAAGCCGTGGTGGTGTTTGTGAGGGAGGAGCGGCTAGTTGCTAAACTGGTGGAGAATGTTATTCAGGTTTTGGAAACTTTTGTGCTGGTGTCTTCTTTATTCAGTTGAAAGTCAGGTGAATATGGAGGTTGTTTGTGGTGTGGATATAGGCACTGAGTCTGGTGCTCAGGTGAGCGGTGGGGTAGCAGCTCGGGTGAGCGGTGGGGTAGCAGCTCGGGTGAGCGGTGGGGTAGCAGCTCGGGTGAGCGGTGGTGTAACAGCTCGGGTGAGCGGTGGTGTAGCAGCTCGGGTGAGCGGTGGGGTAGCAGCTCGGGTGAGCGGTGGGGTAACAGCTCGGGTGAGCGGTGGGGTAGCAGCTCGGGTGAGCGGTGGGGTAGCAGCTCGGGTGAGCGGTGGGGTAGCAGCTCGGGTGAGCGGTGGGGTAGCAGCTCGGGTGAGCGGTGGGGTAGCAGCTCGGGTGAGCGGTGGGGTAGCAGCTCGGGTGAGCGGTGGGGTAGCAGCTCGGGTGAGCGGTGGGGTAGCAGCTCGGGTGAGCGGTGGGGTAGCAGCTCGGGTGAGCGGTGGGGTAGCAGCTCGGGTGAGCGGTGGGGTAACAGCTCAGGTGAGCAGAGATTAAAAAAAAAGGAAAGTAAATAATGCTAAGTCTGGTGTCGTGGTTCTATTCGTAAAAATGTCTGAAAACGGAACACGTAGGAAGAGAGTCTCTCTTAATCTTTCTGCTTGTTTCTTGCTCTATTACTGTCTCTCTCTCTTTTCTATTATCATGGGTTTTCTAAGGGTGGGCTCTTTAAACGTTAATGGTTTTTGAGACAAAGATAAACAGGCCCTTTTTCATGAATTTTTTTCTCTTAAGAAATTAAATGTATGTTTTTTTACAAGAAACACACAGTGATGCCGCCTCAGCCTCTGAGTGGGGCCTGTGGTGGAAAGGGGAATGTTTTCTTAGCCACGGTTCGAACGTTAGCGCAGGGGTTGCTATTCTTTTCTCTCAGTCCACTAAAGTGGACGTTCTGTCTGTAGATGAAGTAGTAGCTGGACGACTTCTCATGGTTAAAGCCAGACTCTGTGATCATGTGTTTATTTTTATTAATGTGTATGCCCCAAACAGAGGTGCAGAAAGAGGTGAGCTGTTTGTGAGGCTGGAGCAGTTACTGCAGTCTGTACCTTCAGACGGCACTGTTGTGTTGGGAGGGGATTGGAACTGCACTTTGGACTTTGTTAACGACAGAAACGGGGAAGAGCCTCATCGTTTGGCCACTGTTTTATCTGGGTTTAATTTAGTTGATGTTTGGAGGGAAAAACACCCTTCTCTCAGACAGTACTCCTGGGTCAGGGTTTTTGAAGGGGGTGTGTATGCGGCCCGTTTGGACCGTTTTTATATTTCTGATGGTGCTCGTAACATGATCAGTCAGTCTACCATTCAGCCCACCTCTTTCTCTGATCATCATTTATGTACTGTGGTCTTTTCTGTTGCTCCTCAGACCTCTGGCAGCCCAATGTGGTATTTTAATAAGACACTTTTAGCATTTTGTGATCATTTTTAATTGTTTTGGGGAGAGTGGGTCGGTAAAAAAGGTGATTATGTGAACCTTCTGCAATGGTGGGAAGTGGGGAAGGCCCAAATTAAAAACTTTGTCAGGACTTCACCGCCTATTCCACCTCCAAACTGAGGGCGGCAGTGAGAAAACTGGAACAGGACATCTCTACAATACATAACATCATGATTCTTCAGAATTCACTGGATCTTCGGGCTGATCTCACAGCAAAGTTACAGGAATTGAGTGATATTTTAAAGGAGAAGGCAAAGGGAGCTCTGGTGCGGTCCAGGTTCATGTCGGCGCGGGACATGGATGCTCCTACTGCCTTCTTTTTTAATCTAGAGAAACCTACTCATCAACATAAATCACTGGTGTGTGTCCGTAAAGCTGACGGAACCGTCACTGCAGACCCGGTGGAGGTGAGGAGAATGGCTGTGGACTTTTATTCCGAACTCTACACAGCAGGCGCTCGGGATCAGCAGTGCTCCAGGACCCTGCTCGAAGATCTCCCTCAACTCGATGATCAACACAAGCAAGTTCTGGATGCGACTTTGACGTTTGAGGAGCTCACTGCAGCTGTAACTCAGCTCTCGTCTGGGAGAGCGCCTGGTTTCGGTGGTCTGCCGGTGGACTTCTACAAGGCTTTCTGGGGGATCCTCGGGAGGGACTTGTACGAGGTTCTGCTGGCCGGCCTTGATGCTGAGGTGCTCCCGAGTAGTGTGTCAGTGCGCCATTTTATCCCTCCTCCCGAAGAAGGGAGACCTCTGCCTTTTAAAGAACTGGAGACCTGTTTCACTGTTATGTTCTGACTATAAGATACTCTCCCGCTGTATAGCAAACAGACTTAAAGGTGTATGATTGTTCATAAAGATCAGTCTTACTGTGTGCCTCGATGCTGCATCTATGACAATCTGTTTTTAATTAGGGACTTATGTGACTTTGCAAAGATGTTTCATTTAGAGTTTGGATTTTTATCCCTGGACCAGGAAAAGCATTTGATCGTGTAGATCACGATTATCTTTTTACAGCTCTACGTGCTTTTGGTTTTGGGGATGTTTTTATATCTTGGGTGAAACTGCTCTACTCAGGGGCCTCCTGTCTGATTAAGGCGGGAGGGGGTCTGAGTGTTCCTGTTCCTGTCAGTAGGGGGATATGGCAGGGCTGTCCTTTGTCTGGACAGCTCTACTCACTTGCAGTGGAACCCCTTTTGATTTTAATTAGGAAAAGACTGTCAGGTTTAGATATAATGAACGTTTTATATAAAGTCTCTGCCTATGCTGATGACATCACAGTTATAGTAAAAAATGACCAGGATGTTGTATCCCTGCAAGACACACTGCAAGTTTACAGCAAGGCCACCTCCGCTAAACTTAACTGGGATAAGACTTTAGGGGTTTGGCTGGGCACTGAAGCAGCAATAGCAAAGAACTGGGAAGGTGTTGTGGAGAAAGTTTGTGCCAGGTTGTCTTCATGGTCCTGGATGCTCCCCCAGTTATCGTACAGGGGTCGTGGGTTGGTCGTGAACAACCTCGTTGCGTCAGCTTTTTGGCACAGGTTCACTGTTCTCAACCCACCTAGACAACTGATCGACAACATCCAGAAAATACTGGTGAACTTTTTCTGGTCGGGACAACACTGGCTCAGAGCAGCCGTCCTGTCTCTGCCTGTGCAAGAGGGGGGACATGGAATTATCGACGAAGGTCGTGGCCTGTGCTCTATTGCAGCGTGATGATGGTCTGGAGCTGGACCGACACCTGTTCTCCCTTCTGCTGGAAGGGGTGGATTTGACGGGGTTGACCCTATTTTACACAGCAGCGCTGGAGGCATGGTGCCTGTTCTCTTTTTCCACAGTGCCTTCAGCATGGATCTTTGAGGAACCACTGTTCCACAACGCCTCTTTTCCTTCGTTACAATTGGTCTCAGGAGCTTTGAGGACTGCCCTGCTGGAAAGTGGACTTGTTAAGGTTCGTGACCTGCGGAGGGGTGGGGACTGGGTGCCTGCGGAGCGGTTGGCTGAGATGGTCGGTCTGAGGTCGGTGCGGTTAGCTCAGCAGCTGCTGGACCGGCTGAGGGCTGACCTCTCTGCTACTGCCTGTGAGTACCTGGATGGCACCCCTGTGGAACAACATCTGAGTCAGCAAGTCACGTTCCCTGAGCTGGTGATGGACAGGGACCGGGAGGAATGGCAGGAGGGGCAGGGGACACTCCTGCTCTTGGTTTTTTCAGTGTTCTACACAAGCGGGCCCTGTACCAGGCTTGTGTTAAAACAATCCATCTCCGCAGCCTGAGAGATGTGAAGTAGTCTGGGTGGGTTGAGGTTGTTCCAACTGATGCTTTCCCTAAACGTAGCTGGCGGTCCCTGTACAAAAGACCCACCGAGAAAAGGATGGGTGACCTCCAGTGGAGGGTTGTGCATGGGATTATAGCCACAAACAGACACGTGGCACGGATTGATCCCGCACTTAGGGACGGTTGTCATTTCTGTGGTGAGACCGAGACCTTGTCCCACTTGTTCTTGCTGTGTGCCCGGCTACACCCCATCCTGGGTGTGGTTAAAGAGTGGGGCATGAACTTTTTAGGCTCTTTTACTGATGGTCTTTTATTTTATGGTCCTGAGTACTCAGCTTCCAATAAGGACAGAGTAGTGATTTTAAATTTTCTATACGGTGCTGCGAAACTGGCCATCTGGTGCACCAGGAAAAACAAAATGAACGGTACTGGGGGTACTGACCCCGTCATGATGGTCAGGGGTTTAATTCTGAAGAGGCTCACTGTGGAGTTCAGCTACTACTCTGTGACTGATAATGTGGACTATTTCTTTGCCGTGTGGGGGGCTGGGGGCCTGCTCTGTGAACCCGATTGTCTGGCTGGTTTCGTGTTGAATCTGTGACTGGATTTATTTATTTATTTATTTATGTTCTATTTTCTCTTATTTCAATTAGTTGTGTCTTTAAACTTGGTTACTGGTTTTATTTGTATATAATTTTGTATTAAAGGTGTGTTGAAAGTCAAAAGTCTCTCTCTCTCTCTCTCTCTCTCTCTCTCTCTCTCCCCCCCCCCCAGGTCTGTGATTGCTCCGATGATGTCTCGTCATGGAAAGTTGTGGTCTAATTTTTGGGGTGCTCTGAGTCCAGAGGGGTTTTATTCTCGCTCTGAGGATTACATAGACATTGTACAGGCCAAACGAATGTGAGTTCCTCTGTGTGTGTGTGTGTCAGAGAAAGAGAGAGGTTGAGTCTAGAGTAACCTAACCCTTTACACATGCACACTTTAGCCCTGAATGACTCTGGATGAGACCTTTCAGACCTCTCTGTGTCTCTGTCTCTCTCTCTCTCTCTCTCTCTCTCTGCTGTAGTGGAGTGTGGAACGTCCCGTATATAACTCAGGTGTTCCTGATCCGTGGAGACATTCTGCGTTCTCGTCTGAGCGGGGTGTCTCTCTTCTACCAGGAGGGTCAGGACCCGGACATGGTTTTCTGTCGAACCGTCAGAGACCAGGTCAGAACCAGACACTCACACACACCCCTCTCACACCGCCCACACACCACTCACACCACTGACACAACACACACACACAACTCACTCACTGACACACACCATATTATTATTCTTCATTTCCATAATAAAGAGATCTGGTGTGTGTGTGTGTCTTGCAGGGTGTGTTTATGTTTGTGTCAAATAGATACGAATTTGGAAGGCTGATCAACACCAACAACTACAACATCAGCCGACTGCACCCCGACATGTGGCAGATATTCGACAACCCCATGGTACACACACACACACCCACCCACGCTGTTTCACACACACACCCACGCTGTTTCTGACACACACACACCCACCCACGCTGTTTCACACACACACACACGCTGTTTCACACACACACACACACACCCATGCTGTTTCTCACACACACACCCACCAACAATGTTTCACACACACACCCATGCTGTTTCTCACACACACACACACACACACACACACACACCAACGCTGTTTCTCTCACACATACACACACACTGTTTCACACACACACACACCCACGCTGTTACACACACACCCACGCTGTTTCACGCACACACACACCCACGCTGTTTCACACACACACACACCCACGCTGTTTCTCTCTCACACGCTTTTTCACACACACACACACACACATGCTGTTTCTCACAACCACGCTGTTTCACACACACATACCCACGCTGTTTCACACACACACACCAACACCCACGCTGTTTCACACACACACACCAACACCCACGCTGTTTCACACACACACACCAACACCCACGCTGTTTCACACACACACACCAACACCCACGCTGTTTCACACACACACACCAACACCCACGCTGTTTCACACACACCCACACCCACGCTGTTTCACACACACACACACCCACACCCACGCTGTTTCACACACACACACACACACCCACGCTGTTTCACACACACACACACCCACACCCACGCTGTTTCACACACACACACACCCACACCCACGCTGTTTCACACACACACACACCCACACCCACGCTGTTTCACACCCACGCTGTTACACATACACCCACACTGTTTCACACACACATACACACGCTGTTTCTCACACACACACTCTCTCACACACGCTGTTTCTCACACACCCCCACACACACGCTGTTTCACACACACACACACCCATGCTGTTTCACACACACACACGCTGTTTCACACACAGTCACACACACCCACGCTGTTACACATACACCCACACTGTTTCACACACACATACACGCGCTGTTTCACACACACACACTCTCTCACACACGCTGTTTCACACACACACACACTCTCTCACACACGCTGTTTCACACACACACACACACACACACTCTCTCACACACGCTGTTTTACACACACACACACACTCTCTCACACACGCTGTTTCACACACACACACACACACACACACACTCTCTCACACACACTGTTTCACACACACACACACACACACTCTCTCTCTCACACACGCTGTTTCACACACACACACACACACACACATTCTCTCACACACGCTGTTTCACACACACACACACACACACTCTCACACACGCTGTTTCTCACACACACACACACACACGCTGTTTCACACACCACACACACACACACACACACCCATACCCATGCTGTTTCACAAACACACACACACATATCTCCGGGCGGGTATGTTTACTGCTCTCAGGGCGGGTGTTTTCTGTAGGACTGGAGGGAGAAGTATGTTCATGAGAACTACTCGAAGATCTTTGAGGACGGAGAGGCCGTGGTGGAGGAGCCCTGTCCTGACGTTTACTGGTTCCCCGTGTTCTCCGAGCGGATGTGTGATGACCTGGTGGAGACCATGGAGGATTTCGGACAGTGGTCCGGGGGACGACACCAGGTCAGTCTCGGTTCTACACTGTGACTTGGGGTTGGGGGTGGTGTAGGGGTAGGGTCAGTGCTGTAGGGGTAGGTGGAAGGGGTAAGGGGAGTGGGTGGTGTAGGGGTAAAGGTTGGTGCTGTAGGGGTAGGTGAGAGTGGGTGGTGTGGGGGTGTGTTAGGTGGAGGAGTAGTGTACGGTGGGAGTAGGTGGAGGATTGGTGGGGTAGGTGGAGTACGGGAAGGGGTAAGGGGAGTGGGTGGTGTAGGGGTAAAGATCAGTGCTGTAGGGGTAAGTGGGAGTGGGTGGTGTAGGGGTAAAGATCAGTGCTGTAGGGGTAAGTGGGAGTGGGTGGTGTAGGGGTGGTGTTAGGTGGAGGAGTGGTGGGAGTGGGTGGTGTAGGGTGGGGGTAGGTGGAGGAGTGGTGGAAGTGCTTGGTGTAGGGGTAAGGGTCGGTTCTGTAGGGGTAGGTGAGAGTGGGTGGTGTAGGTGTAAGGGTCGGTGAGACTGGGTGGTGTAGGGGTAAGAGTCAGTGAGAGTGGGTGCTGTAGGGGTAGGTGAGAGTGGGTGGTGTAGGGGTAAGGGTCGGTGAGACTGGGTGGTGTAGGGGTAAGAGTCAGTGAGAGTGGGTGGTGTAGGGGTAAGGGTCGGTGAGAGTGGGTGGTGTAGGGGTGGGGGTAGGTGGAGGAGTGGTGGGAGTGGGTGGTGTAGGGTGGGGGTAGGTGGAGGAGTGGTGGGAGTGCTTGGTGTAGGGGTAAGGGTCGGTTCTGTAGGGGTAGGTGAGAGTGGGTGGTGTAGGTGTAAGGGTCGGTGAGACTGGGTGGTGTAGGGGTAAGAGTCAGTGAGAGTGGGTGGTGTAGGGGTAAGGGTCGGTGCTGTAGGGGTAGGTGAGATTGGGTGGTGTAGGGGTAAGGGTCGGTGAGACTGGGTGGTGTAGGGGTAAGAGTCAGTGAGAGTGGGTGGTGTAGGGGTAAGGGTCGGTGAGAGTGGGTGGTGTAGGGGTAAGAGTCAGTGAGAGTGGGTGGTGTAGGGGTAAGAGTCAGTGAGAGTGGGTGGTGTAGGGGTAAGGGTCGGTGCTGTAGGGGTAGGTGAGATTGGGTGGTGTAGGGGTAAGGGTCGGTGAGACTGGGTGGTGTAGGGGTAAGAGTCAGTGAGAGTGGGTGGTGTAGGGGTAAGGGTCGGTGAGAGTGGGTGGTGTAGGGGTGGGGGTAGGTGGAGGGGTGGTGTAGGTGTAAGGGTCGGTGACAGTAGGTGGAGGAGTGGTGTAGGTGTAAGGGTCGGTGACAGTAGGTGGAGGAGTGGTGGGAGTGGGTGGTGTAGGGGTAAGGGTAGGTGAGAGTGTTTGGTGTAGGGGTAAGAGTCAGTGAGAGTGGGTGGTGTAGGGGTAAGAGTCAGTGAGACTGGGTGGTGTAGGGTTGGGGGTAGGTGGAGGTAACTCTCTCACCCTCTCTCTGTCCAGGACGAGCGATTGACGGGGGGCTATGAGAACGTTCCCACTGTGGATATTCACATGAATCAGATCCAGTTTGAGAAAGAGTGGCTGAAATTCCTCCAGGAGATCATCGCCCCAGTTACAGAGAAACTGTACCCCGGGTACTACCCCAAGGTAACCCCCAGCACACACTGACTCACACACACACTATGTACACTGAGAGTATGTACAGAAACGCTAATGTAGTGCTTTCCACTAACACCAATGTAAATGCATGTTTTATATGTGTGTGTGTGTGAGACAGGGTAAAGCTGTGATGAACTTCGTAGTTCGTTATCGTCCAGACGAGCAGCCGTCTCTCCGTCCGCATCACGACTCCTCCACCTTTACCATCAACATCGCTTTAAATAACAAAGGAAAGGACTACCAGGTATAACACACACACTGTCCTCACACTCTCACACACACGCTCACACTAACTTTCTCTCTCTCACACACGTGCTCACACTAACTTACACACACACACACACTCTCTCACACACACACGCTCACACTAACTTTCTCTCTCACACACACAAGCTCACAGTAACTTACACACACACGCTCACACTAACTTACATACACACACTTTTTCACACACACACTCTCTCTCACACACACTCTTTCTCACACACACACACACACACTCTCTCACACAAACTTTCTCATACACACACACACACACTCACACTCTCTTTCCTTACTCTCACACACACTGTCCTGTCTCTCACACACGCTCACACTAACTCACACACACACACACTGTCCACACACACGCTCACACAAATTTTCTCTCACACACACACACACACTCTCTCACACATACACACGCTCACACTAAATTTCTCACACATGCACTGTCCTCACTCTCTCTCACACTCACACACACGTTCACACTAACTTTCTCTCTCTATCACACACACACACACACACACACTCTCTCACACTCCTCATTCTCTCTCTCTCACACACACACACACACTGTCCTCACTCTCTCTCACACTCACACACATGTTCACACTAAATTTCTCTCTCTATCACACACACACTCTCTCACACACACTGTCCTCACTCTCTCTCACACACACACACACACTCTCACACTGTCCTCATTCTCTCTCTCACTCTCTCTCTCTCACACACACACACACTCTCACACTAACTTACTCTCTCACACACACACACACACACTCTCACACTAACTTACTCTCTCACACACACACACACACACACACACACAAAGCATAAATCCAGATGATTAGCTCCACAACAGACTTTGGGACATAACACATTTCTGCAGTGAGTTCAGTGTGTGTGTGTGTGTGTGTGTGTGTGTGTGTGTGTTACAGGGCGGTGGCTCCCGTTTTTTGAGGTACAACTGTAAAGTTGAATCTCCGAGGAAGGGCTGGTCTTTAATGCACCCTGGACGTCTCACACACTTCCACGAGGGATTACCCACCACAAACGGCACTCGCTACATCATGGTGTCCTTCGTAGACCCCTAACACCGGGGGACCGAGGGGGGATCCCTAACGCCGGGGGGGGGGGGGGGCATCAGTCTACAGTTAGAGATAGTGTGTGTCTGTTTGTAAAAGGACCATTTTGGGGATTTTTCTCCATTTTTATCTGAGGCCAAGTAAAGAATTTAAACAACACAAAGAATTTAGAGCCTGGAACTCGGACAGAGCGCCTTTCCTGAGAAAACTTTTCTACTCTGAGCTTTGTACAAAGTGCTTTAAATTATTTGTCTCTTTTCCATAATAAAAGTTGAGCTTCTAAAATGTCTCTGTTTCTCCATTGGTCTCAAGCCTGACTCCAGGAGCATTACATTCGCTCCCTGCTGTGACTCTCATTCTGTTTTCAGAAACAAGAGACAGCACTGAACTAACACTGATACACTCCTTCAGGCTGAGGTTGTCAGCAATGTTACTCTGTGTGTGTGTGTGTGTGTGTGTGTGTGTGTGTGTGTGTGTGTGTGTGTGTGTGTGCTGCAAGTCAAAGGTCATTTTAGAGAGGACTTTAACCTCAAACACTGAGATATTAGTAAGAGAGTTAGTGTGTGTGTGAGCTTAGTTGTATAGATTTATTTGGTGACGGTGATGGTTGTGTGTGTGTGTGTGTGTGTGAAGTATTATGGTCAGTATGGTGGCAGTGATACTGAAGCTTGTGTAGTTTTGTGTGTGTGAGGATGAGGGTGTATCGGCAGTATCTGCTGTCCCTGTTGACGCTGATGGTGCTGCTGTTGTTTCTGATGTCACTGTGGCTCCGTGAGTAATTCTTTAACTGTTTCTTCTCGACTGAATCTTTTGGGTGAAGGGACTCAACCGGTTCCTTATTTTTAATAGGTCCTGCACTGAAACGGTCAGTAAAGGCCAGAATATTCCAACTGGCACTCACTGGCACCTTAATGTGAAGGGAACAACGCCACCTGAGTTCATTTCTCTACGAGGAAATGTTTAATATTGCATTAAAACCTGGAGCTCCATTCGAACCTTTAGCACCAGTTACAGCGCTGAGTTAATATTGTAGCAGTGACCAGTGTCACAGTGGAAGACCACTGCGTATCGCAACGTTTACCTCTGAAACTCAGGACAAAACGCTCCAACTTCTCCTTCCTCCTCTTTTAATACATCACTGAATAAGCCCCTGAACACAGAGGGGCGCCAGAGAGGCATTACTGTGTACTCAATGTGGTGATAAAGGCCTTTATTAACAGACAGCTTCACAATTAAAAGATAAAATCAACATCAAAATAAATGACTGAAAACAGCAAAACAATGATATACAACTAAACCCAAGACACGATACACAGAGTAGTGTACAATCAACAGACAACAATGAACAGACAATAAACATAAACATCATAATAACACTAAAAATATCTGAATTATTCTTCTCACTGTGTCCTTTTCAGCTCAGGGGACAGTTCAGGACTGGGACTGTCAGCGCTCCTGGATTCCCTGTCTCCATCCTCCCTCAGACACCAAGGTATACACATTACACACACACACACACACACACACACACACACACACACAGGGACAGTTCAGGACTGGGACTGTCAGCTCTCCTGGATTCCCTGTCTCCATCCTCCCTCAGACACCAAGGTACACACACACAATACACTCTACACACACACACACACATAAACACACTATACACTCTGCACACACACACACATACACACACAATACACTCTACACACACACACACATAAACACACTATACACTCTACACACACACATACACACACACACACACACAGACACACACACAGGGACAGTTCAGGAATGTCATCTCTCCAGGATTCACACACCCTGGAGGGGGCCCCAGTCCTTCACAACACGACACACACTCACACACCCTGGAGTGTCCACAGTTCTTCACAACACGACACACACTCACACACCCTGGAGTGTCCACAGTTCTTCACAAAACGACACACACTCACACACCCTGGAGGGTCCCCAGTGCTTCACAACACGACACACACTCACACACCCTGGAGGGTCCCGAGTCCTTCACAACACAACACACACTCTCACACCCTGGAGGGTCCCGAGTCCTTCTCAACACGACACACACTCACACACCCTGGAGGGTCCCGAGTCCTTCACAACACGACACACACTCACACACACTGAAGGGTCCCCAGGCCTTCACAACACGACACACACTCACACACGCTGGAGGGTCCCGAGTCCTTCACAACACACACTCACACACCCTCACACACTCTGGAGGGGGCCCCAGTCCTTCAAAACACTACACACACTCACACATCCTGGAGGATCCCCAGTCCTTCACAACATAACACACACTCACACACCCTGGAGGGTCCCCAGTCCTTCACAACACAACACACACTCACACACTCTGGAGGGGGCCCCAGTCCTTCAAAACACTACACACACTCACACATCCTGGAGGATCCCCAGTCCTTCACAACACAACACACACTCACACACACTCACACACCCTGGAAGGTCCCGAGTCCTTCACAACACGACACACACTCACACACCCTGGAGGGTCACCAGTGCTTCACAACACGACACACACTCACACACCCTGGAGGGTCACCAGGCCTTCACAACACAACACACACTCACACACCCTGGAAGGTCCCGAGTCCTTCACAACACGACACACACTCACACACCCTGGAGGGTCCCCAGGCCTTCACAACACGACACACACTCACACACCCTGGAGGGTCCACAGTCCTTCACAACACAACACACACTCACACACCCTGGAGGGTCCACAGTCCTTCACAACACAACACACACTCACACACCCTGGAGGGGGCACCAGTCCTTCACAACACGACACACACTCACACACCCTGGAGGGGCCCCAGTGCTTCACAACACGACACACACTCACACACCCTGGAGGGTCCCCAGTGCTTCACAACACGACACACACTCTCACACCCTGGAGGGTCCCCAGTCCTTCACAACACAACACACACTCACACACCCTGGAGGGGGCACCAGTCCTTCACAAAACGACACACACTCACACACCCTGGAGGGTCCCGAGTCCTTCACAACACAACACACACTCACACACCCTGGAGGGTCCCGAGTCCTTCACAACACAACACACACTCACACACCCTGGAGGGTCCCCAGTCCTTCACAACATAACACACACTCACACACACTCACACACCCTGGAGGGGCCCCAGTCCTTCACAACACGACACACACTCACACACCCTGGAGGGTCCCCAGGCCTTCACAACACACACTCACACACCCTGGAGGGTCACCAGGCCTTCACAACACGACACACACTCACACACCATGGAGGGTCCCCAGTCCTTCACAACACAACACACACACACACACACTCACACACCCTGGAGGGTCCACAGTCCTTCACAACACAACACACACTCACACACACTCACACACCCTGGAGGGGCCCCAGTCCTTCACAACACGACACACACTCACACACACTCACACACCCTGGAGGGTCCCCAGTCCTTCACAACACGACACACACTCACACACCCTGGAGGGTCCCGAGTCCTTCACAACACAACACACACTCACACACCCTGGAGGGTCCCGAGTCCTTCACAACACAACACACACTCACACACCCTGGAGGGTCCCCAGTCCTTCACAACATAACACACACTCACACACCCTGGAGGGGCCCAAGTCCTTCACAACACGACACACACTCACACACCCTGGAGAGTCCCCAGTCCTTCACAACACAACACACACTCACACACACTCACACACTCTGGAGGGGCCCCAGTCCTTCACAACACAACACACACTCACACACCCTGGAGGGGCCCCAGTCCTTCACAACACGACACACACTCACACACCCTGGAAAGTCCCCAGGCCTTCACAAAACTACACACACTCACACACTCTGGAGGGGCCCCAGTCCTTCACAACACAACACACACTCACACACCCTGGAGTGTCCTCAGTCCTTCACAACACAACACACACTCACACACCCTGGAGTGTCCTCAGTCCTTCACAACACAACACACACTCACACACACTCACACACTCTGGAGGGGCCCCAGTCCTTCACAACACAACACACACTCACACACCCTGGAGTGTCCTCAGTCCTTCACAACACAACACACACTCACACACACTCACACACCCTGGAGGGGCCCCAGTCCTTCACAACACAACACACACTCACACACCCTGGAGGGTCCCGAGTCCTTCACAACACAACACACACTCACACACCCTGGAAGGTCCCGAGTCCTTCACAACACGACACACACTCACACACCCTGGAGGGTCCCGAGTCCTTCACAACACGACACACACTCACACACCCTGGAGGGTCCCCAGTCCTTCACAACACGACACACACTCTCACACCCTGGAAGGTCCCGAGTCCTTCACAACACGACACACACTCACACACCCTGGAGGGTCCCGAGTCCTTCACAACACGACACACACTCACACACCCTGGAGGGTCCCCAGTCCTTCACAACACGACACACACTCTCACACCCTGGAGGGTCCCCAGTCCTTCACAACACGACACACACTCTCACACCCTGGAGGGTCCCCAGTCCTTCACAACACGACACACACTCACACACCCTGGAGGGTCACCAGTGCTTCACAACACGAC
Organism: Hoplias malabaricus; assembly: GCF_029633855.1. NCBI lineage: Eukaryota > Metazoa > Chordata > Actinopteri > Characiformes > Erythrinidae > Hoplias > Hoplias malabaricus. The sequence continues at coordinate 601,866 of NC_089804.1, read as the reverse complement.
ACACACTCTCACACCCTGGAGGGTCCCCAGTCCTTCACAACACGACACACACTCACACACCCTGGAGGGTCACCAGTGCTTCACAACACGACACACACTCTCACACCCTGGAGGGTCCCCAGTCCTTCACAACACGACACACACTCACACACCCTGGAGGGTCACCAGTGCTTCACAACACGACACACACTCTCACACCCTGGAGGGTCCCCAGTCCTTCACAACACGACACACACTCTCACACCCTGGAGGGTCCCCAGTCCTTCACAACACGACACACACTCACACACCCTGGAGGGTCCCCAGTCCTTCACAACACGACACACACTCTCACACCCTGGAGGGTCCCCAGTCCTTCACAACACGACACACACTCTCACACCCTGGAGGGTCCCCAGTCCTTCACAACACGACACACACTCTCACACCCTGGAGGGTCCCCAGTCCTTCACAACACAACACACACTCTCACACCCTGGAGGGGGCACCAGTCCTTCACAACACAACACACACTCACACACCCTGGAGGGTCCCGAGTCCTTCACAACACAACACACACTCACACACCCTGGAGGGTCCCGAGTCCTTCACAACACGACACACACTCACACACCCTAGAGGGTCCCGAGTCCTTCACAACACAACACACACTCACACACCCTGGAGGGTCCCGAGTCCTTCACAACACAACACACTCACACACCCTGGAGGGTCCCGAGTCCTTCACAACACAACACACACTCACACACCCTGGAAGGTCCCGAGTCCTTCACAACACGACACACACTCACACACCCTGGAGGGTCCCCAGTGCTTCACAACACGACACACACTCACACACCCTGGAAGGTCCCGAGTCCTTCACAACACAACACACACTCACACACCCTGGAGGGTCCCGAGTCCTTCACAACACAACACACACTCACACACCCTGGAGGGTCCCGAGTCCTTCACAACACAACACACACTCACACACCCTGGAGGGTCCCGAGTCCTTCACAACACAACACACACTCACACACCCTGGAGGGTCCCGAGTCCTTCACAACACAACACACACTCACACACCCTGGAGGGTCCCGAGTCCTTCACAACACGACACACACTCACACTCCCTGGAGGGTCACCAGTGCTTCACAACACGACACACACTCACACACCCTGGAGGGTCCACAGTCCTTCACAACACAACACACACTCACACACCCTGGAGGGTCCCCAGTCCTTCACAACACGACACACACTCACACACCCTGGAGGGTCCCGAGTCCTTCACAACACGACACACACTCTCACACCCTGGAGGGTCCCCAGTCCTTCACAACACGACACACACTCACACACCCTGGAGTGTCCTCAGTCCTTCACAACACAACACACACTCACACTCCCTGGTTGGTCACCAGTGCTTCACAACACGACACACACTCACACACCCTGGAGGGTCCACAGTCCTTCACAACACAACACACACTCACACACCCTGGAGGGTCCCCAGTCCTTCACAACACGACACACACTCACACACCCTGGAGGGTCCCGAGTCCTTCACAACACGACACACACTCTCACACCCTGGAGGGTCCCCAGTCCTTCACAACACGACACACACTCACACACCCTGGAGTGTCCTCAGTCCTTCACAACACAACACACACTCACACTCCCTGGTTGGTCACCAGTGCTTCACAACACGACACACACTCTCACACCCTGGAGGGTCCCCAGTCCTTCACAACACAACACACACTCACACACCCTGGAGGGTCCCCAGTCCTTCACAACACGACACACACTCACACACCCTGGAGGGTCCCGAGTCCTTCACAACACGACACACACTCACACACCCTGGAGGGTCCCGAGTCCTTCACAACACGACACACACTCTCACACCCTGGAGGGTCCCCAGTCCTTCACAACATAACACACACTCACACACACTCACACACCCTGGAGGGTCCCCAGTCCTTCACAACATAACACACACTCACACACCCTGGAGTGGCCCCAGTCCATCACAAAACGACACACACTCTCACACCCTGGAGGGACACCAGTCCTTCACAACATAACACACACTCACACACCCTGGAGGGTCCCCAGTCCTTCACAACACGACACACACTCACACACCCTACAGAGGGCACCAGTCCTTCACAACACGATACACACACTCACACACCCTGGACGGTTCCCAGTCCTTCACAACACGACACACACTCACACACCCTGGAGGGGCCCCAGTCCTTCACAACACGACACACACTCACACACCCTGGAGCGTCCCCAGTCCTTCACAACACGACACACACTCACACACCCTGGAGGGTTCCCAGTCCTTCACAACACGACACACACTCACACACACTGGAGAGGGCCCCAGTCCTTCACAACACGACACACACACACACACACACACACTGGAGAGGGCCCCAGTCCTTCACAACACGACACACACACACACACACACCCTGGAGGGGGCCCCCAGTCCTTCACAACACGACACACACACACACACACTGGAGAGGGCCCCAGTCCTTCACAACACGACACACACACACACACACCCTGGAGGGGGCCCACAGTCCTTCACAACACGACACACACTCACACACACTGGAGAGGGCCCCAGTCCTTCACAACACGACACACACACACACACACCCTGGAGGGGGCCCCCAGTCCTTCACAACACGAAACACACTCACACACCCTGGAGGGAGCCCCAGTCCTTCACAACACGACACACACACACACACACACACACACCCTGGAGGGAGCCCCAGTCCATCACAAAACGACACACACACTCACACCCTGGAGCGTCCCCAGTCCTTCACAACACGACACACACTCACACACCCTGGAGGGAGCCCCAGTCCTTCAGAACACGACACACACTCACACACAATGGAGAGGGCCCCAGTCCTTCACAACACGACACACACACACACACCCTGGAGGGAGCCCCAGTCTTCACAACACAACACACACTCACACACCCTGGAGGGTCCCCAGTCCTTCACAAAACGACACACACACTCACACCCTGGAGGGAGCCCCAGTCTTCACAACACAACACACACTCACACACCCTGGAGGTTCCCCAGTCCTTCACAACATGACACACACTCTCACACCCTGGAGGGTCCCCAGTCCTTCACAACACAACACACACTCACACACCCTCACACACTCTGGAGGGGGCCCCAGTCCTTCAAAACACGACACACACTCTCACATCCTGGAGGGTCCCGAGTCCTTCACAACATAACACACACTCACACACCCTGGAGGGTCCCCAGGCCTTCACAACACGACACACACTCACACTCACTGGAGGGTCCCCAGTCCTTCACAACATAACACACACTCACACACCCTGGAGGGTCACCAGTCCTTCACAACACAACACACACTCACACACCCTGGAGGGGGCACCAGTCCTTCACAACATAACACACACTCACACACACTCACACTCCCTGGAGTGTCCTCAGTCCTTCACAACATGACACACACTCTCACACCCTGGAGTGTCCCCAGGCCTTCACAACACGACACACACTCACACATCCTGGAGAGTCCCCAGTCCTTCACAACACGACACACACTCACACACCCTGGAGTGTCCTCAGTCCTTCACAACACGACACACACTCACACACCCTGGAGTGTCCCCAGGCCTTCACAACACGACACACACTCACACACCCTGGAGGGTCCCCAGTCCTTCACAACACAACACACACTCTCACACCCTGGAGGGGGCACCAGTCCTTCACAACACGACACACACTCACACACCCTGGAGGGTCCCCAGTCCTTCACAACACAACACACACTCTCACACCCTGGAGGGGGCACCAGTCCTTCACAACACGACACACACTCACACACCCTGGAGGGTCCCGAGTCCTTCACAACACGACACACACTCTCACACCCTGGAGGGTCCCCAGTCCTTCACAACATAACACACACTCACACACACTCACACACCCTGGAGGGTCCCCAGTCCTTCACAACATAACACACACTTACACACCCTGGAGGGTCCCCAGTCCTTCACAACATAACACACACTCTCACACCCTGGAGGGTCCCCAGTCCTTCACAACATAACACACACTCACACACACTCACACACCCTGGAGGGTCCCGAGTCCTTCACAAAACGACACACACTCTCACACCCTGGAGGGTCCCGAGTCCTTCACAACACAACACACACTCACACACCCTGGAGGGTCCCGAGTCCTTCACAACACAACACACACTCACACACCCTGGAGGGTCCCGAGTCCTTCACAACACGACACACACTCACACACCCTAGAGGGTCCCGAGTCCTTCACAACACAACACACACTCACACACCCTGGAGGGTCCCGAGTCCTTCACAACACAACACACACTCACACACCCTGGAAGGTCCCGAGTCCTTCACAACACAACACACACTCACACACCCTGGAGGGTCCCGAGTCCTTCACAACACGACACACACTCACACACCCTAGAGGGTCCCGAGTCCTTCACAACACAACACACACTCACACACCCTGGAGGGTCCCGAGTCCTTCACAACACAACACACACTCACACACCCTGGAAGGTCCCGAGTCCTTCACAACACGACACACACTCACACACCCTGGAGGGTCCCCAGTGCTTCACAACACGACACACACTCACACACCCTGGAAGGTCCCGAGTCCTTCACAACACGACACACACTCACACACCCTGGAGGGTCCCGAGTCCTTCACAACACAACACACACTCACACACCCTGGAGGGTCCCGAGTCCTTCACAACACAACACACACTCACACACCCTGGAGGGTCCCGAGTCCTTCACAACACGACACACACTCACACACCCTGGAGGGTCCCCAGTGCTTCACAACACGACACACACTCACACACCCTGGAGGGTCCCGAGTCCTTCACAACACGACACACACTCTCACACCCTGGAGGGTCCCCAGTCCTTCACAACACGACACACACTCACACACCCTGGAGGGTCCCGAGTCCTTCACAACACGACACACACTCACACACCCTGGAGGGTCCCGAGTCCTTCACAACACGACACACACTCTCACACCCTGGAGGGTCCCCAGTCCATCACAACATAACACACACTCACACACCCTGGAGTGGCCCCAGTCCATCACAACACGACACACACTCACACACCCTGGAGGGTCCCGAGTCCTTCACAACACGACACACACTCACACACCCTGGAGGGTCCCGAGTCCTTCACAACACGACACACACTCACACACCCTGGAGGGTCCCCAGTGCTTCACAACACGACACACACTCACACACCCTGGAAGGTCCCGAGTCCTTCACAACACGACACACACTCACACACCCTGGAGGGTCCCGAGTCCTTCACAACACAACACACACTCACACACCCTGGAGGGTCCCGAGTCCTTCACAACACAACACACACTCACACACCCTGGAGGGTCCCGAGTCCTTCACAACACGACACACACTCACACACCCTGGAGGGTCCCCAGTGCTTCACAACACGACACACACTCACACACCCTGGAGGGTCCCGAGTCCTTCACAACACGACACACACTCTCACACCCTGGAGGGTCCCCAGTCCTTCACAACACGACACACACTCACACACCCTGGAGGGTCCCGAGTCCTTCACAACACGACACACACTCACACACCCTGGAGGGTCCCGAGTCCTTCACAACACGACACACACTCTCACACCCTGGAGGGTCCCCAGTCCATCACAACATAACACACACTCACACACCCTGGAGTGGCCCCAGTCCATCACAACACGACACACACTCACACACCCTGGAGGGTCCCGAGTCCTTCACAACACGACACACACTCACACACCCTGGAGGGTCCCGAGTCCTTCACAACACGACACACACTCTCACACCCTGGAGGGTCCCCAGTCCATCACAACATAACACACACTCACACACACTCACACACCCTGGAGGGTCCCCAGTCCTTCGCAACATAACACACACTCACACACCCTGGAGTGGCCCCAGTCCATCACAACACGACACACACTCACACACCCTGGAGGGTCCCCAGTGCTTCACAACACGACACACACTCACACACCCTGGAGGGTCCCGAGTCCTTCACAACACAACGACACACTCACACACCCCAGAGGGAGCCCCAGTCCATCACAAAACGACACACACTCTCACACCCTGGAGGGGGCACCAGTCCTTCACAACATAACACACACTCACACACCCTGGAGGGTCCCCAGTCCTTCACAACACGACACACACTCACACACCCTACAGAGGGCACCAGTCCTTCACAACACGATACACACACTCACACACCCTGGACGGTTCCCAGTCCTTCACAACACGACACACACTCACACACCCTGGAGCGTCCCCAGTCCTTCACAACACGACACACACTCACACACCCTGGAGGGTTCCCAGTCCTTCACAACACGACACACACTCACACACACTGGAGAGGGCCCCAGTCCTTCACAACACGACACACACACACACACACTGGAGAGGGCCCCAGTCCTTCACAACACGACACACACACACACACACCCTGGAGGGGGCCCCCAGTCCTTCACAACACGACACACACACACACACACACACTGGAGAGGGCCCCAGTCCTTCACAACACGACACACACACACACACACCCTGGAGGGGGCCCCCAGTCCTTCACAACACGACACACACTCACACACACTGGAGAGGGCCCCAGTCCTTCACAACACGACACACACACACACACACCCTGGAGGGGGCCCCCAGTCCTTCACAACACGATACACACTCACACACCCTGGAGGGAGCCCCAGTCCTTCACAACACGACACACACACACACACACACACACACACACCCTGGAGGGAGCCCCAGTCCATCACAAAACGACACACACACTCACACCCTGGAGAGGGCCCCAGTCCTTCACAACACGACACACACACACACACACACCCTGGAGAGTCCCCAGTCCTTCACAACACAACACACACTCTCACACCCTGGAGGGGGCACCAGTCCTTCACAACACGACACACACTCACACACCCTGGAGGGTCCACAGTCCTTCACAACACAACACACACTCACACACCCTGCAGGGTCCCCAGTCCTTCACAACACGACACACACTCACACACCCTGGAGGGTCCCGAGTCCTTCACAACACGACACACACTCTCACACCCTGGAGGGTCCCCAGTCCTTCACAACATAACACACACTCACACACACTCACACACCCTGGAGGGTCCCCAGTCCTTCACAACATAACACACACTTAAACACCCTGGAGTGGCCCCAGTCCATCACAACACGACACACACTCACACACCCTGGAGGGTCCCGAGTCCTTCACAACACAACGACACACTCACACACCCCAGAGGGAGCCCCAGTCCATCACAAAACGACACACACTCTCACACCCTGGAGGGGGCACCAGTCCTTCACAACATAACACACACTCACACACCCTGGAGGGTCCCCAGTCCTTCACAACACGACACACACTCACACACCCTACAGAGGGCACCAGTCCTTCACAACACGATACACACACTCACACACCCTGGACGGTTCCCAGTCCTTCACAACACGACACACACTCACACACCCTGGAGGGGCCCCAGTCCTTCACAACACGACACACACTCACACACCCTGGAGGGTTCCCAGTCCTTCACAACACGACACACACTCACACACACTGGAGAGGGCCCCAGTCCTTCACAACACGACACACACACACACACACTGGAGAGGGCCCCAGTCCTTCACAACACGACACACACACACTCACACCCTGGAGGGGGCCCCCAGTCCTTCACAACACGACACACACACACACACCCTGGAGGGGGCCCCCAGTCCTTCACAACACGACACACACACACACACACTGGAGAGGGCCCCAGTCCTTCACAACACGACACACACACACCCTGGAGGGGGCCCCCAGTCCTTCACAACACGACACACACTCACACACACTGGAGAGGGCCCCAGTCCTTCACAACACGACACACACACACACACACCCTGGAGGGGGCCCCCAGTCCTTCACAACACGATACACACTCACACACCCTGGAGGGAGCCCCAGTCCTTCACAACACGACACACACACACACACCCTGGAGGGAGCCCCAGTCCTTCACAACACGACACACACACACACACCCTGGAGGGAGCCCCAGTCCATCACAAAACGACACACACACTCACACCCTGGAGAGGGCCCCAGTCCTTCACAACACGACACACACACACACACACCCTGGAGGGGGCCCCCAGTCCTTCACAACACGACACACACACACACACACTGGAGAGGGCCCCAGTCCTTCACAACACGACACACACACACACACACCCTGGAGGGGGCCCCCAGTCCTTCACAACACGACACACACTCACACACACTGGAGAGGGCCCCAGTCCTTCACAACACGACACACACACACACACACCCTGGAGGGGGCCCCCAGTCCTTCACAACACGATACACACTCACACACCCTGGAGGGGGCCCCCAGTCCTTCACAACACGATACACACTCACACACCCTGGAGGGAGCCCCAGTCCTTCACAACACGACACACACACACACACACACACACACCCTGGAGGGAGCCCCAGTCCATCACAAAACGACACACACACACACACACTGGAGAGGGCCCCAGTCCTTCACAACACGACACACACACACACACACCCTGGAGGGGGCCCCCAGTCCTTCACAACACGACACACACACACACACACTGGAGAGGGCCCCAGTCCTTCACAACACGACACACACACACACACACCCTGGAGGGGGCCCCCAGTCCTTCACAACACGACACACACTCACACACACTGGAGAGGGCCCCAGTCCTTCACAACACGACACACACACACACACACCCTGGAGGGGGCCCCCAGTCCTTCACAACACGATACACACTCACACACCCTGGAGGGAGCCCCAGTCCTTCACAACACGACACACACACACACACACTCACACACCCTGGAGGGAGCCCCAGTCCTTCAGAACACGACACACACTCACACACACTGGAGAGGGCCCCAGTCCTTCACAAGACGACACACACACACACACCCTGGAGGGAGCCCCAGTCTTCACAACACAACACACACTCACACACCCTGGAGGGTCCCCAGTCCTTCACAAAACGACACACACACTCACACCCTGGAGGGAGCCCCAGTCTTCACAACACAACACACACTCACACACCCTCACACACTCTGGAGGGGGCCCCAGTCCTTCAAAACACGACACACACTCTCACATCCTGGAGGGTCCCCAGCCCTTCACAACATAACACACACTCACACACCCTGGAGGGTCCCCAGGCCTTCACAACACGACACACACTCACACGCACTGGAGGGTCACCAGTGCTTCACAACACGACACACACTCTCACACCCTGGAGGGTCCCCAGGCCTTCACAACACGACACACACTCACACTCACTGGAGGGGCCCCAGTCCTTCACAACACAACACACACTCACACACCCTGGAGGGTCCCGAGTCCTTCACAACATGACACACACTCTCACACCCTGGAGGGTCCCCAGTCCTTCACAACACAACACACACTCACACACCCTGGAGGGGGCACCAGTCCTTCACAACATAACACACACTCAAACACACTCACACACCCTGGAGGGGGCCCCCAGTCCTTCACAACACGACACACACTCACACACACTGGAGAGGGCCCCAGTCCTTCACAACACGACACACACACACACACACCCTGGAGGGGGCCCCCAGTCCTTCACAACACGATACACACTCACACACCCTGGAGGGAGCCCCAGTCCTTCACAACACGACACACACACACACACACACACACACCCTGGAGGGAGCCCCAGTCCATCACAAAACGACACACACACTCACACCCTGGAGAGGGCCCCAGTCCTTCACAACACGACACACACACACACACACACCCTGGAGAGTCCCCAGTCCTTCACAACACGACACACACTCACACACCCTGGAGGGTCCCCAGTCCTTCACAACACAACACACACTCTCACACCCTGGAGGGGGCACCAGTCCTTCACAACACGACACACACTCACACACCCTGGAGGGTCCACAGTCCTTCACAACACAACACACACTCACACACCCTGGAGGGTCCCCAGTCCTTCACAACACGACACACACTCACACACCCTGGAGGGTCCCCAGTCCTTCACAACACGACACACACTCTCACACCCTGGAGGGTCCCCAGTCCTTCACAACATAACACACACTCACACACACTCACACACCCTGGAGGGAGCCCCAGTCCATCACAAAACAACACACACACACACACACTGGAGAGGGCCCCAGTCCTTCACAACACGACACACACACACACACACCCTGGAGGGGGCCCCCAGTCCTTCACAACACGACACACACACACACACACTGGAGAGGGCCCCAGTCCTTCACAACACGACACACACACACACACACCCTGGAGGGGGCCCCCAGTCCTTCACAACACGACACACACTCACACACACTGGAGAGGGCCCCAGTCCTTCACAACACGACACACACACACACACACCCTGGAGGGGGCCCCCAGTCCTTCACAACACGATACACACTCACACACCCTGGAGGGAGCCCCAGTCCTTCACAACACGACACACACACACACACACTCACACACCCTGGAGGGAGCCCCAGTCCTTCACAACACAACACACACACACACACACCCTGGAGGGGGCCCCCAGTCCTTCACAACACGACACACACACACACACACTGGAGAGGGCCCCAGTCCTTCACAACACGACACACACACACACACACCCTGGAGGGGGCCCCCAGTCCTTCACAACACGACACACACTCACACACACTGGAGAGGGCCCCAGTCCTTCACAACACGACACACACACACACACACCCTGGAGGGGGCCCCCAGTCCTTCACAACACGATACACACTCACACACCCTGGAGGGAGCCCCAGTCCTTCACAACACGACACACACACACACACACTCACACACCCTGGAGGGAGCCCCAGTCCTTCAGAACACGACACACACTCACACACACTAGAGAGGGCCCCAGTCCTTCACAAGATGACACACACACACACACCCTGGAGGGAGCCCCAGTCTTCACAACACAACACACACTCACACACCCTGGAGGGTCCCCAGTCCTTCACAAAACGACACACACACTCACACCCTGGAGGGAGCCCCAGTCTTCACAACACAACACACACTCACACACCCTCACACACTCTGGAGGGGGCCCCAGTCCTTCAAAACACGACACACACTCTCACATCCTGGAGGGTCCCCAGCCCTTCACAACATAACACACACTCACACACCCTGGAGGGTCCCCAGGCCTTCACAACACGACACACACTCACACGCACTGGAGGGTCACCAGTGCTTCACAACACGACACACACTCTCACACCCTGGAGGGTCCCCAGGCCTTCACAACACGACACACACTCACACTCACTGGAGGGGCCCCAGTCCTTCACAACACAACACACACTCACACACCCTGGAGGGTCCCGAGTCCTTCACAACATGACACACACTCTCACACCCTGGAGGGTCCCCAGTCCTTCACAACACAACACACACTCACACACCCTGGAGGGAGCCCCAGTCCATCACAAAACGACACACACACTCACACCCTGGAGAGGGCCCCAGTCCTTCACAACACGACACACACACACACACACACCCTGGAGAGTCCCCAGTCCTTCACAACACGACACACACTCACACACCCTGGAGGGTCCCCAGTCCTTCACAACACAACACACACTCTCACACCCTGGAGGGGGCACCAGTCCTTCACAACACGACACACACTCACACACCCTGGAGGGTCCACAGTCCTTCACAACACAACACACACTCACACACCCTGGAGGGTCCCCAGTCCTTCACAACACGACACACACTCACACACCCTGGAGGGTCCCCAGTCCTTCACAACACGACACACACTCACACACCCTGGAGGGTCCCCAGTCCTTCACAACATAACACACACTTACACACCCTGGAGTGGCCCCAGTCCATCACAACACGACACACACTCACACACCCTGGAGGGTCCCGAGTCCTTCACAACACAACGACACACTCACACACCCCAGAGGGAGCCCCAGTCCATCACAAAACGACACACACTCTCACACCCTGGAGGGGGCACCAGTCCTTCACAACATAACACACACTCACACACCCTGGAGGGTCCCCAGTCCTTCACAACACGACACACACTCACACACCCTACAGAGGGCACCAGTCCTTCACAACACGATACACACACTCACACACCCTGGACGGTTCCCAGTCCTTCACAACACGACACACACTCACACACCCTGGAGGGGCCCCAGTCCTTCACAACACGACACACACTCACACACCCTGGAGGGTTCCCAGTCCTTCACAACACGACACACACTCACACACACTGGAGAGGGCCCCAGTCCTTCACAACACGACACACACACACACACACTGGAGAGGGCCCCAGTCCTTCACAACACGACACACACACACACACACACCCTGGAGGGGGCCCCCAGTCCTTCACAACACGACACACACACACACACCCTGGAGGGGGCCCCCAGTCCTTCACAACACGACACACACACACACACACTGGAGAGGGCCCCAGTCCTTCACAACACGACACACACACACACACACCCTGGAGGGGGCCCCCAGTCCTTCACAACACGACACACACTCACACACACTGGAGAGGGCCCCAGTCCTTCACAACACGACACACACACACACACACCCTGGAGGGGGCCCCCAGTCCTTCACAACACGATACACACTCACACACCCTGGAGGGAGCCCCAGTCCTTCACAACACGACACACACACACACACCCTGGAGGGAGCCCCAGTCCTTCACAACACGACACACACACACACACCCTGGAGGGAGCCCCAGTCCATCACAAAACGACACACACACTCACACCCTGGAGAGGGCCCCAGTCCTTCACAACACGACACACACACACACACACCCTGGAGGGGGCCCCCAGTCCTTCACAACACGACACACACACACACACACTGGAGAGGGCCCCAGTCCTTCACAACACGACACACACACACACACACCCTGGAGGGGGCCCCCAGTCCTTCACAACACGACACACACTCACACACACTGGAGAGGGCCCCAGTCCTTCACAACACGACACACACACACACACACCCTGGAGGGGGCCCCCAGTCCTTCACAACACGATACACACTCACACACCCTGGAGGGAGCCCCAGTCCTTCACAACACGACACACACACACACACACCCTGGAGGGAGCCCCAGTCCATCACAAAACGACACACACGCACACACACTGGAGAGGGCCCCAGTCCTTCACAACACGACACACACACACACACACCCTGGAGGGGGCCCCCAGTCCTTCACAACACGACACACACACACACACACTGGAGAGGGCCCCAGTCCTTCACAACACGACACACACACACACACACCCTGGAGGGGGCCCCCAGTCCTTCACAACACGACACACACTCACACACACTGGAGAGGGCCCCAGTCCTTCACAACACGACACACACACACACACACCCTGGAGGGGGCCCCCAGTCCTTCACAACACGATACACACTCACACACCCTGGAGGGAGCCCCAGTCCTTCACAACACGACACACACACACACACACTCACACACCCTGGAGGGAGCCCCAGTCCTTCAGAACACGACACACACTCACACACACTAGAGAGGGCCCCAGTCCTTCACAAGACGACACACACACACACACCCTGGAGGGAGCCCCAGTCTTCACAACACAACACACACTCACACACCCTGGAGGGTCCCCAGTCCTTCACAAAACGACACACACACTCACACCCTGGAGGGAGCCCCAGTCTTCACAACACAACACACACTCACACACCCTCACACACTCTGGAGGGGGCCCCAGTCCTTCAAAACACGACACACACTCTCACATCCTGGAGGGTCCCCAGCCCTTCACAACATAACACACACTCACACACCCTGGAGGGTCCCCAGGCCTTCATAACACGACACACACTCACACGCACTGGAGGGTCACCAGTGCTTCACAACACGACACACACTCTCACACCCTGGAGGGGGCACCAGTCCTTCACAACACAACACACACTCACACACCCTGGAGGGTCCCGAGTCCTTCACAACATGACACACACTCTCACACCCTGGAGGGTCCCCAGTCCTTCACAACACAACACACACTCACACACCCTGGAGGGGGCACCAGTCCTTCACAACATAACACACACTCACACACCCTGGAGGGGCCCCAGTCCATCACAACACGACACACACTCACACACCCTGGAGGGTCCCCAGTGCTTCACAACACGACACACACTCACACACCCTGGAGGGTCCCGAGTCCTTCACAACACAACGACACACTCACACACCCTGGAGGGTCCCCAGTGCTTCACAACACGACACACACTCACACACCCTGGAGGGTCCCGAGTCCTTCACAACACAACGACACACTCACACACCCTGGAGGGTCCCCAGTGCTTCACAACACGACACACACTCACACACCCTGGAGGGTCCCGAGTCCTTCACAACACAACGACACACACTCTCACACCCTGGAGGGTCCACAGTCCTTCACAACACGACACACACTCACACACCCTGGAGGGGCCCCAGTCCTTCACAACACGACACACACTCACACACCCTGGAGCGTCCACAGTCCTTCACAACACGACACACACTCACACACCCCGGAGGGTCCCCAGTCCTTCACAATACAACACACACTCACACACCCTGGACGGTTCCCAGTCCTTCACAACACGACACACACTCACACACCCTGGACGGTTCCCAGTCCTTCACAACACGACACACACTCACACACCCTGGACGGTTCCCAGTCCTTCACAACACGACACACACTCACACACCCTGGAGCGTCCCCAGTCCTTCACAACACGACACACACTCACACACCCTGGAGCGTTCCCAGTCCTTCACAACACGACACACACACACACACACCCTGGAGGGGGCCCCCAGTCCTTCACAACACGACACACACTCACACACACTGGAGAGGGCCCCAGTCCTTCACAACACGACACACACACACACACACCCTGGAGGGGGCCCCCAGTCCTTCACAACACGACACACACTCACACACACTGGAGAGGGCCCCAGTCCTTCACAACACGATATACACTCACACACCCTGGAGGGAGCCCCAGTCCTTCACAACACGACACACACACACACACACTGGAGAGGGCCCCAGTCCTTCACAACACGATATACACTCACACACCCTGGAGGGGGCCCCCAGTCCTTCACAACACGACACACACTCACACACCCTGGAGCGTCCCCAGTCCTTCACAACACGACACACACTCACACACACTGGAGTGGGCCCCAGTCCTTCACAACACGACACACACACACACACACACCCTGGAGGGGGCCCCCAGTCCTTCACAACACGACACACACTCACACACACTGGAGAGGGCCCCAGTCCTTCACAACACGATACACACTCACACACCCTGGAGGGAGCCCCAGTCCTTCACAACACGACACACACACACACACACTCACACACCCTGGAGGGAGCCCCAGTCCATCACAAAACGACACACACACTCACACCCTGGAGGGGGCACCAGTCCTTCACAACAAAACACACACTCTCACACCCTGGAGGGTCCCCAGTCCTTCACAACACGACACACACTCACACACCCTGGAGCGTCCCCAGTCCTTCACAACACGACACACACTCACACACCCTGGAGCGTTCCCAGTCCTTCACAACACGACACACACTCACACACACTGGAGAGGGCCCCAGTCCTTCACAACACGACACACACACACACACACCCTGGAGGGGGCCCCCAGTCCTTCACAACACGACACACACTCACACACACTGGAGAGGGCCCCAGTCCTTCACAACACGATATACACTCACACACCCTGGAGGGAGCCCCAGTCCTTCACAACACGACACACACCCTGGAGGGGGCCCCCAGTCCTTCACAACACGACACACACTCACACACCCTGGAGCGTCCCCAGTCCTTCACAACACGACACACACTCACACACACTGGAGTGGGCCCCAGTCCTTCACAACACGACACACACACACACACACCCTGGAGGAGGCCCCCAGTCCTTCACAACACGACACACACTCACACACACTGGAGAGGGCCCCAGTCCTTCACAACACGATACACACTCACACACCCTGGAGGGAGCCCCAGTCCTTCACAACACGACACACACACACACACACTCACACACCCTGGAGGGAGCCCCAGTCCATCACAAAACGACACACACTCACACACCCTGGAGGGTCCCCAGTCCTTCACAACACAACACACACTCAAACACCCTCACACACTCTGGAGGGGGCCCCAGTCCTTCAAAACACGACACACACTCTCACATCCTGGAGGGTCCCCAGTCCATCACAAAACGACACACACTCACACACCCTGGACGGTTCCCAGTCCTTCACAACACGACACACACTCACACACCCTGGAGCGTTCCCAGTCCTTCACAACACGACACACACTCACACACACTGGAGAGGGCCCCAGTCCTTCACAACACGACACACACACACACACACCCTGGAGGGGGCCCCAGTCCTTCACAACATGACACACACTCACACACCCTGGAGCGTCCCCAGTCCTTCACAACACAACACACACTCACACACCCTGGAGGGGGCACCAGTCCTTCACAACACAACACACACTCACACACCCTGGAGCGTCCCCAGTCCTTCACAACACAACACACACTCACACACCCTGGAGGGTCCCCAGTCCTTCACAACACAACACACACTCACACACCCTGGAGCGTCCCCAGTCCTTCACAACACAACACACACTCACACACCCTGGAGGGTCCCCAGTCCTTCACAACACAACACACACTCACACACCCTGGAGTGTCCCCAGTCCTTCACAACATAACACACACTCACACACCCTGGAGGGAGCCCCAGTCCATCACAAAACGACACACACTCACACACCCTGGACGGTTCCCCAGTCCTTCACAACACAACACACACTCACACACCCTGGAGTGTCCCCAGTCCTTCACAACATAACACACACTCACACACCCTGGAGGGAGCCCCAGTCCTTCACAACACGACACACACTCACACACCCTGGACGGTTCCCAGTCCTTAACAACACGACACACACTCAGACACCCTGGACGGTTCCCAGTCCTTCACAACACGACACACACTCACACACCCTGGAGCGTCCCCAGTCCTTCACAACACGACACACACTCACACACCCTGGAGCGTTCCCAGTCCTTCACAACACGACACACACTCACACACACTGGAGAGGGCCCCAGTCCTTCACAACACGACACACACACACACACACCCTGGAGGGGGCCCCCAGTCCTTCACAACACGACACACACTCACACACACTGGAGAGGGCCCCAGTCCTTCACAACATGACACACACTCACACACCCTGGAGGTTCCCCAGTCCTTCACAAAATGACACACACTCACACACCCTGGAGCGTCCCCAGTCCTTCACAACACGACACACACTCACACACACTGGAGAGGGCCCCAGTCCTTCACAACACGACACACACACACACACACCCTGGAGGGGGCCCCCAGTCCTTCACAACACGACACACACACTCACACACACTGGAGAGGGCCCCAGTCCTTCACAACACGACACACACTCACACACACTGGAGAGGGCCCCAGTCCTTCACAACACGACACACACACACACACACCCTGGAGGGGGCCCCCAGTCCTTCACAACACGACACACACACACACACACCCTGGAGGGGGCCCCCAGTCCTTCACAACACGACACACACTCACACACCCTGGAGGGTCCCGAGTCCTTCACAACATGACACACACTCACACACCCTGGAGGTTCCCCAGTCCTTCACAAAATGACACACACTCACACACCCTGGAGGGGGCACCAGTCCTTCACAACACGACACACACTCACACACCCTGGACGGTTCCCAGTCCTTAACAACACGACACACACTCACACACCCTGGACGGTTCCCAGTCCTTCACAACACGACACACACTCACACACCCTGGAGCGTCCCCAGTCCTTCACAACACAACACACACTCACACACCCTGGAGGGGGCACCAGTCCTTCACAACACAACACACACTCACACACCCTGGAGCGTCCC
Organism: Hoplias malabaricus; assembly: GCF_029633855.1. Lineage (NCBI taxonomy): Eukaryota > Metazoa > Chordata > Actinopteri > Characiformes > Erythrinidae > Hoplias > Hoplias malabaricus. The sequence goes on along the minus strand of NC_089804.1, from coordinate 583,429 downwards.
CAGTCCTTCACAACACAACACACACTCACACACCCTGGAGGGTCCCCAGTCCTTCACAACACAACACACACTCACACACCCTGGAGCGTCCCCAGTCCTTCACAACACAACACACACTCACACACCCTGGAGGGTCCCCAGTCCTTCACAACACAACACACACTCACACACCCTGGAGTGTCCCCAGTCCTTCACAACATAACACACACTCACACACCCTGGAGGGAGCCCCAGTCCATCACAAAACGACACAAACTCACACACCCTGGAGGGTCCCGAGTCCTTCACAAAACGACACACACTCACACACCCTGGAGGGGCCCCAGTCCTTCACAACACAACACACACTCACACACCCTGGAGGGTCACCAGTCCATCACAACACGACACACACTCTCACACCCTGGAGGGTCCCGAGTCCTTCACAAAACGACACACACTCACACACCCTGGAGGGTCCCCAGTCCTTCACAACACAACACACACTCACACACCCTGGAGGGGGCACCAGTCCTTCACAACATAACACACACTCACACACACTCACACACCCTGGAAGGTCCCGAGTCCTTCACAAAACGACACACACTCTCACACCCTGGAGGGTCCCCAGTCCTTCACAACACGACACACACTCACACACCCTGGAGGGAGCCCCAGTCCTTCAGAACACGACACACACTCACACACCCTGGAGGGTCATCAGTCCTTCACAACACGACACACACTCACACACCCTGGAGGGTCCCCAGTCCTTCACAACATAACACACACTCACACACCCTGGAGGGTCCCCAGTCCTTCACAACACGACACACACTCACACACCCTGGAGGGTCCCCAGGCCTTCACAACACGACACACACTCACACACCCTGGAGGGTCCCCAGTCCTTCACAACACAACACACACTCACACACCCTGGAGGGTCCCCAGTCCTTCACAACACAACACACACTCTCACACCCTGGAGGGTCACCAGTGCTTCACAACACGACACACACTCACACACCCTGGAGTGTCCTCAGTCCTTCACAACACGACACACACTCACACTCCCTGGAGGGTCCCCAGGCCTTCACAACACAACACACATTCACACACCCTCACACACTCTGGAGGGGGCCCCAGTCCATCACAAAACGACACACACTCACACACCCTGGAGGGTCCCCAGGCCTTCACAACACAACACACATTCACACACCCTCACACACTCTGGAGGGGGCCCCAGTCCATCACAAAACGACACACACTCACTCTCCCTGGAGGGTCCCCAGTCCTTCACAACATAACACACACTCACACACACTCACACACCCTGGAAGGTCCCGAGTCCTTCACAACACAACACACACTCACACACCCTGGAGGGTCCCCAGTCCTTCACAACACGACACACACTCACACACCCTGGAGGGTCACCAGTCCTTCACAACACGACACACACTCACACACCCTGGAGGGTCCCCAGTCCTTCACAACATAACACACACTCACACACCCTGGAGGGTCCACAGTCCTTCACAACACGACACACACTCACACACCCTGGAGGGTCACCAGTCCTTCACAACACGACACACACTCACACACCCTGGAGGTTCCCCAGTCCTTCACAAAATGACACACACTCACACACCCTGGAGCGTCCCCAGTCCTTCACAACACGACACACACTCACACACACTGGAGAGGGCCCCAGTCCTTCACAACACGACACACACACACACACACCCTGGAGGGGGCCCCCAGTCCTTCACAACACGACACACACACTCACACACACTGGAGAGGGCCCCAGTCCTTCACAACACGACACACACTCACACACACTGGAGAGGGCCCCAGTCCTTCACAACACGACACACACACACACACACCCTGGAGGGGGCCCCCAGTCCTTCACAACACGACACACACACACACACACCCTGGAGGGGGCCCCCAGTCCTTCACAACACGACACACACACACACACACCCTGGAGGGGGCCCCCAGTCCTTCACAACACGACACACACTCACACACCCTGGAGGGTCCCGAGTCCTTCACAACATGACACACACTCACACACCCTGGAGGTTCCCCAGTCCTTCACAAAATGACACACACTCACACACCCTGGAGCGTCCCCAGTCCTTCACAACACAACACACACTCACACACCCTGGAGGGGGCACCAGTCCTTCACAACACAACACACACTCACACACCCTGGAGCGTCCCCAGTCCTTCACAACACAACACACACTCACACACCCTGGAGGGTCCCCAGTCCTTCACAACACAACACACACTCACACACCCTGGAGCGTCCCCAGTCCTTCACAACACAACACACACTCACACACCCCGGAGGGTCCCCAGTCCTTCACAACACAACACACACTCACACACCCTGGAGTGTCCCCAGTCCTTCACAACATAACACACACTCACACACCCTGGAGGGAGCCCCAGTCCATCACAAAACGACACAAACTCACACACCCTGGAGGGTCCCGAGTCCTTCACAAAACGACACACACTCACACACCCTGGAGGGGCCCCAGTCCTTCACAACACAACACACACTCTCACACCCTGGAGGGGGCACCAGTCCTTCACAACACAACACACACTCACAAACCCTGGAGCGTCCCCAGTCCTTCACAACATAACACACACTCACACACCCTGGAGGGTCCCCAGGCCTTCACAACACGACACACACTCACACACCCTGGAGGGTCCCCAGTCCTTCACAACACGACACACACTCACACACCCTGGAGGGTCCCCAGGCCTTCACAACACGACACACACTCACACTCCCTGAAGGGTCACCAGTGCTTCACAACACGACACACACTCACACACCCTGGAGTGTCCTCAGTCCTTCACAACACGACACACACTCACACTCCCTGGAGGGTCCCCAGGCCTTCACAACACGACACAGACTCACACACCCTGGAGGGTCCACAGTCCTTCACAACACAACACACATTCACACACCCTCACACACTCTGGAGGGGGCCCCAGTCCTTCAAAACACGACACACACTCACACATCCTGGAGGGCCCCCAGGCCTTCACAACACGACACACACTCTCACACCCTGGAGGGTCCCGAGTCCTTCACAACACGACACACACTCACACACCCTGGAGGGTCCCCAGTCCTTCACAACACGACACACACTCTCACACCCTGGAGGGTCCCGAGTCCTTCACAACACGACACACACTCACACACCCTGGAGGGTCCCCAGGCCTTCACAACACGACACACACTCACACTCCCTGGAGGGTCACCAGTGCTTCACAACACAACACACACTCACACACCCTGGAGGGTCACCAGTCCATCACAAAACGACACACACTCACACACCCTGGAGGGTCCCGAGTCCTTCACAAAACGACACACACTCACACACCCTGGAGGGGCCCCAGTCCTTCACAACACAACACACACTCACACACCCTGGAGGGTCACCAGTCCATCACAACACGACACACACTCACACACCCTGGAGGGGGCACCAGTCCTTCACAACATAACACACACTCACACACACTCACACACCCTGGAAGGTCCCGAGTCCTTCACAACACAACACACACTCACACACCCTGGAGGGGGCACCAGTCCTTCACAACATAACACACACTCACACACCCTGGAGGGTCCCCAGTCCTTCACAACACAACACACACTCACACACCCTGGAGGGTCCCCAGTCCTTCACAACACAACACACACTCACACACCCTGGAGGGTCCCGAGTCCTTCACAACATGACACACACTCACACACCCTGGAGGGTCCCCAGGCCTTCACAACACGACACACACTCACACACCCTGGAGAGTCCCCAGTCCTTCACAACACGACACACACTCACACACCCTGGAGTGTCCTCAGTCCTTCACAACACAACACACACTCACACTCCCTGGAGTGTCCTCAGTCCTTCACAACACAACACACACTCTCACACCCTGGAGGGGGCACCAGTCCTTCACAACACAACACACACTCACACACCCTGGAGGGTCCCCAGTCCTTCACAACACGACACACACTCACACACCCTGGAGGGTCCCGAGTCCTTCACAACACGACACACACTCTCACACCCTGGAGGGTCCCCAGTCCTTCACAACATAACACACACTCACACACCCTGGAGGGGCCCCAGTCCATCACAACACGACACACACTCACACACCCTGGAGGGTCCCCAGTGCTTCACAACACGACACACACTCACACACCCTGGAGGGTCCCGAGTCCTTCACAACACAACGACACACTCACACACCCTGGAGGGTCCCCAGTGCTTCACAACATGACACACACTCACACACCCTGGAGGGTCCCGAGTCCTTCACAACACAACGACACACTCACACACCCCAGAGGGAGCCCCAGTCCATCACAAAACGACACACACTCTCACACCCTGGAGGGTCCACAGTCCTTCACAACACGACACACACTCACACACCACGGAGGGTCCCCAGTCCTTCACAATACAACACACACTCACACACCCTGGACGGTTCCCAGTCCTTCACAACACGACACACACTCACACACCCTGGAGCGTCCCCAGTCCTTCACAACACGACACACACTCACACACACTGGAGAGGGCCCCAGTCCTTCACAACACGACACACACACACACACACCCTGGAGGGGGCCCCCAGTCCTTCACAACACGACACACACTCACACACACTGGAGAGGGCCCCAGTCCTTCACAACACGATATACACTCACACACCCTGGAGGGAGCCCCAGTCCTTCACAACACGACACACACACACACACACACCCTGGAGGGGGCCCCCAGTCCTTCACAACACGACACACACTCACACACCCTGGAGCGTCCCCAGTCCTTCACAACACGACACACACTCACACACACTGGAGTGGGCCCCAGTCCTTCACAACACGACACACACACACACACACCCTGGAGGGGGCCCCCAGTCCTTCACAACACGACACACACTCACACACACTGGAGAGGGCCCCAGTCCTTCACAACACGATACACACTCACACACCCTGGAGGGAGCCCCAGTCCTTCACAACACGACACACACACACACACACACTCACACACCCTGGAGGGAGCCCCAGTCCATCACAAAACGACACACACACTCACACCCTGGAGGGAGCCCCAGTCCTTCACAAAACGACACACACACTCACACCCTGGAGGGAGCCCCAGTCCTTCACAACACAACACACACACACACACACTCACACCCTGGAGGGGGCACCAGTCCTTCACAACAAAACACACACACACACACCCTGGAGGGTCCCCAGTCCTTCACAAAACGACACACACACTCACACCCTGGAGGGGGCACCAGTCCTTCACAACAAAACACACACTCTCACACCCTGGAGGGTCCCCAGTCCTTCACAACACAACACACACTCAAACACCCTCACACACTCTGGAGGGGGCCCCAGTCCTTCAAAACACGACACACACTCTCACATCCTGGAGGGTCCCCAGCCCTTCACAACATAACACACACTCACACACCCTCACACACTCTGGAGGGGGCCCCAGTCCTTCAAAACACGACACACACTCTCACACCCTGGAGGGTCCCCAGTCCTTCACAACACAACACACACTCAAACACCCTCACACACTCTGGAGGGGGCCCCAGTCCTTCAAAACACGACACACACTCTCTCATCCTGGAGGGTCCCCAGCCCTTCACAACATAACACACACTCACACACCCTGGAGGGTCCCCAGGCCTTCACAACACGACACACACTCACACTCACTGGAGGGTCACCAGTGCTTCACAACACGACACACACTCACACACCCTGGAGGGAGCCCCAGTCCATCACAAAACGACACACACTCACACACCCTGGAGGGTCCCGAGTCCTTCACAAAACGACACACACTCACACACCCTGGAGGGGCCCCAGTCCTTCACAACACAACACACACTCACACACCCTGGAGGGTCCCGAGTCCTTAACAAAACGACACACACTCACACACCCTGGAGGGTCCCCAGTCCTTCACAACACAACACACACTCACACACCCTGGAGGGGGCACCAGTCCTTCACAACATAACACACACTCACACACACTCACACACCCTGGAAGGTCCCGAGTCCTTCACAACACAACACACACTCACACTCCCTGGAGGGTCCCCAGTCCTTCACAACACAACACACACTCACACTCCCTGGAGGGTCCCCAGTCCTTCACAACACAACACACACTCTCACACCCTGGAGGGTCACCAGTGCTTCACAACACGACACACACTCACACACCCTGGAGTGTCCTCAGTCCTTCACAACACGACACACACTCACACACCCTGGAGGGTCCCCAGGCCTTCACAACACAACACACATTCACACACCCTCACACACTCTGGAGGGGGCCCCAGTCCATCACAAAACGACACACACTCACACACCCTGGAGGGTCCCCAGGCCTTCACAACACAACACACATTCACACACCCTCACACACTCTGGAGGGGGCCCCAGTCCATCACAAAACGACACACACTCACACACCCTGGAGGGTCCCCAGGCCTTCACAACACAACACACATTCACACACCCTCACACACTCTGGAGGGGGCCCCAGTCCATCACAAAACGACACACACTCACTCTCCCTGGAGGGTCCCCAGGCCTTCACAACACGACACACACTCACACACCCTGGAAGGTCCCGAGTCCTTCACAACACAACACACACTCACACTCCCTGGAGTGTCCTCAGTCCTTCACAACACGACACACACTCACACACCCTGGAGGGTCCCCAGTCCTTCACAACACGACACACACTCACACACCCTGGAGGGTCACCAGTCCTTCACAACACAACACACACTCACATTCCCTGGAGTGTCCTCAGTCCTTCACAACACGACACACACTCACACACCCTGGAGGGTCACCAGTCCTTCACAACACAACACACACTCAAACACCCTCACACACTCTGGAGGGGGCCCCAGTCCTTCAAAACACGACACACACTCTCACATCCTGGAGGGTCCCCAGCCCTTCACAACATAACACACACTCACACACCCTCACACACTCTGGAGGGGGCCCCAGTCCTTCAAAACACGACACACACTCTCACATCCTGGAGGGGGCACCAGTCCTTCACAACACAACACACACTCTCACACCCTCACACACTCTGGAGGGGGCCCCAGTCCTTCAAAACACGACACACACTCTCACATCCTGGAGGGTCCCCAGCCCTTCACAACATAACACACACTCACACACCCTGGAGGGTCCCCAGGCCTTCACAACACGACACACACTCACACTCACTGGAGGGTCACCAGTGCTTCACAACACGACACACACTCACACACCCTGGAGGGAGCCCCAGTCCATCACAAAACGACACACACTCACACACCCTGGAGGGTCCCGAGTCCTTCACAAAACGACACACACTCACACACCCTGGAGGGGCCCCAGTCCTTCACAACACAACACACACTCACACACCCTGGAGGGTCACCAGTCCATCACAACACGACACACACTCACACACCCTGGAGGGTCCCCAGTCCTTCACAACACAACACACACTCTCACACCCTGGAGGGTCACCAGTGCTTCACAACACGACACACACTCACACACCCTGGAGGGTCCCGAGTCCTTCACAAAACGACACACACTCACACACCCTGGAGGGTCCCCAGTCCTTCACAACACAACACACACTCACACTCCCTGGAGGGTCCCCAGTCCTTCACAACACGACACACACTCACACACCCTGGAGGGAGCCCCAGTCCTTCAGAACACGACACACACTCACACACCCTGGAGGGTCATTAGTCCTTCACAACACGACACACACTCACACACCCTGGAGGGTCCCCAGTCCTTCACAACATAACACACACTCACACACCCTGGAGGGTCCCCAGGCCTTCACAACACGACACACACTCACACACCCTGGAGGGTCCCCAGTCCTTCACAACACAACACACACTCACACACCCTGGAGGGGGCACCAGTCCTTCACAACACAACACACACTCACACACCCTGGAGGGTCCCCAGTCCTTCACAACACAACACACACCCACACACCCTGGAGTGTCCTCAGTCCTTCACAACACGACACACACTCACACACCCTGGAGGGTCCCCAGGCCTTCACAACACAACACACATTCACACACCCTCACACACTCTGGAGGGGGCCCCAGTCCATCACAAAACGACACACACTCACACACCCTCACACACTCTGGAGGGGGCCCCAGTCCATCACAAAACGACACACACTCACACACCCTGGAGGGTCCCCAGGCCTTCACAACACAACACACATTCACACACCCTCACACACTCTGGAGGGGGCCCCAGTCCATCACAAAACGACACACACTCACACACCCTGGAGGGTCCCCAGGCCTTCACAACACAACACACATTCACACACCCTCACACACTCTGGAGGGGGCCCCAGTCCATCACAAAACGACACACACTCACTCTCCCTGGAGGGTCCCCAGGCCTTCACAACACGACACAGACTCACACACCCTGGAAGGTCCCGAGTCCTTCACAACACAACACACACTCACACTCCCTGGAGTGTCCTCAGTCCTTCACAACACGACACACACTCACACACCCTGGAGGGTCCCCAGTCCTTCACAACATAACACACACTCACACACCCTGGAGGGTCCCCAGTCCTTCACAACACGACACACACTCAAACACCCTGGAGGGTCACCAGTCCTTCACAACACGACACACACTCACACACCCTGGAGGGTCCCCAGTCCTTCACAACATAACACACACTCACACACCCTGGAGGGTCCCCAGTCCTTCACAACACGACACACACTCTCACACCCTGGAGGGTCCCCAGTCCTTCATAACACAACACACACTCACACACCCTGGAGGGTCCCCAGTCCTTCACAACACAACACACACTCTCACACCCTGGAGGGGGCACCAGTCCTTCACAACATGACACACACTCACACACCCTGGAGGTTCCCCAGTCCTTCACAACACGACACACACTCACACACCCTGGAGGGTCCCGAGTCCTTCACAAAATGACACACACTCACACACCCTGGAGCGTCCCCAGTCCTTCACAACACAACACACACTCACACACCCTGGAGGTTCCCCAGTCCTTCACAACACAACACACACTCTCACACCCTGGAGGGTCCCCAGTCCTTCACAACACAACACACACTCACACACCCTGGAGCGTCCCCAGTCCTTCACAACACAACACACACTCACACACCCTGGAGGGTCCCCAGTCCTTCACAACATAACACACACTCACACACCCTGGAGGGAGCCCCAGTCCATCACAAAACGACACACACTCACACACCCTGGAGGGTCCCGAGTCCTTCACAAAACGACACACACTCACACACCCTGGAGGGGCCCCAGTCCTTCACAACACAACACACACTAACACACTCTGGAGGGTCACCAGTCCATCACAACACGACACACACTCTCACACCCTGGAGGGTCCCGAGTCCTTCACAAAACGACACACACTCACACACCCTGGAGGGTCCCCAGTCCTTCACAACACAACACACACTCACACACCCTGGAAGGTCCCGAGTCCTTCACAACACAACACACACTCACACTCCCTGGAGGGTCCCCAGTCCTTCACAACACGACACACACTCACACACCCTGGAGGGTCCCCAGTCCTTCACAACACAACACACACTCACACACCCTGGAGGGTCCCCAGTCCTTCACAACACAACACACACTCACACACCCTGGAGGGGGCACCAGTCCTTCACAACATAACACACACTCACACACCCTGGAAGGTCCCGAGTCCTTCACAACACAACACACACTCACACTCCCTGGAGGGTCCCCAGTCCTTCACAACACAACACACACTCACACACCCTGGAGGGAGCCCCAGTCCTTCAGAACACGACACACACTCACACACCCTGGAGGGTCATTAGTCCTTCACAACACGACACACACTCACACACCCTGGAGGGTCCCCAGTCCTTCACAACATAACACACACTCACACACCCTGGAGGGTCCCCAGTCCTTCACAACACGACACACACTCACACACCCTGGAGGGTCCCCAGGCCTTCACAACACGACACACACTCACACACCCTGGAGGGTCCCCAGTCCTTCACAACACAACACACACTCACACACCCTGGAGGGGGCACCAGTCCTTCACAACACAACACACACTCACACACCCTGGAGGGTCCCCAGTCCTTCACAACACAACACACACTCTCACACCCTGGAGGGTCACCAGTGCTTCACAACACGACACACACTCACACACCCTCACACACTCTGGAGGGGGCCCCAGTCCATCACAAAACGACACACACTCACACACCCTGGAGGGTCCCCAGGCCTTCACAACACAACACACATTCACACACCCTCACACACTCTGGAGGGGGCCCCAGTCCATCACAAAACGACACACACTCACACACCCTGGAGGGTCCCCAGGCCTTCACAACACAACACACATTCACACACCCTCACACACTCTGGAGGGGGCCCCAGTCCATCACAACACGACACAGACTCACACTCCCTGGAGTGTCCTCAGTCCTTCACAACACGACACACACTCACACACCCTGGAGGGTCCCCAGTCCTTCACAACATAACACACACTCACACTCCCTGGAGTGTCCTCAGTCCTTCACAACACAACACACACTCACACACCCTGGAGGGTCCCGAGTCCTTCACAACACAACACACACTCACACTCCCTGGAGTGTCCTCAGTCCTTCACAACACGACACACACTCACACACCCTGGAGGGTCCCCAGTCCTTCACAACATAACACACACTCACACACCCTGGAGGGTCCCCAGTCCTTCACAACACGACACACACTCACACACCCTGGAGGGTCACCAGTCCTTCACAACACGACACACACTCACACACCCTGGAGGGTCCCCAGTCCTTCACAACATAACACACACTCACACACCCTGGACGGTTCCCAGTCCTTCACAACACGACACACACTCACACACCCTGGAGGGTCCCCAGTCCTTCACAACACAACACACACTCACACACCTTGGAGGGGGCACCAGTCCTTCACAACACAACACACACTCACACACCCTGGAGGGTCCCCAGTCCTTCACAACACAACACACACTCTCACACCCTGGAGGGTCCCCAGTCCTTCACAACACAACACACACTCACACACCCTGGAGGGGGCACCAGTCCTTCACAACACAACACACACTCACACACCCTGGAGGGTCCCCAGGCCTTCACAACACAACACACATTCACACACCCTCACACACTCTGGAGGGGGCCCCAGTCCATCACAAAACGACACACACTCACACACCCTGGAGGGTCCCCAGGCCTTCACAACACAACACACATTCACACACCCTCACACACTCTGGAGGGGGCCCCAGTCCATCACAACACGACACAGACTCACACTCCCTGGAGTGTCCTCAGTCCTTCACAACACGACACACACTCACACACCCTGGAGGGTCCCCAGTCCTTCACAACATAACACACACTCACACTCCCTGGAGTGTCCTCAGTCCTTCACAACACAACACACACTCACACACCCTGGAGGGTCCCGAGTCCTTCACAACACAACACACACTCACACTCCCTGGAGTGTCCTCAGTCCTTCACAACACGACACACACTCACACACCCTGGAGGGTCCCCAGTCCTTCACAACATAACACACACTCACACACCCTGGAGGGTCCCCAGTCCTTCACAACACGACACACACTCACACACCCTGGAGGGTCACCAGTCCTTCACAACACGACACACACTCACACACCCTGGAGGGTCCCCAGTCCTTCACAACATAACACACACTCACACACCCTGGACGGTTCCCAGTCCTTCACAACACGACACACACTCACACACCCTGGAGGGTCCCCAGTCCTTCACAACACAACACACACTCACACACCTTGGAGGGGGCACCAGTCCTTCACAACACAACACACACTCACACACCCTGGAGGGTCCCCAGTCCTTCACAACACAACACACACTCTCACACCCTGGAGGGTCCCCAGTCCTTCACAACACAACACACACTCACACACCCTGGAGGGGGCACCAGTCCTTCACAACACAACACACACTCACACACCCTGGAGGGTCACCAGTCCTTCACAACACGACACACACTCTCACACCCTGGAGGGTCCCCAGTCCTTCACAACACAACACACACTCACACACCCTGGAGGGGGCACCAGTCCTTCACAACACAACACACACTCACACACCCTGGAGGGTCCCCAGTCCTTCACAACACAACACACACTCTCACACCCTGGAGGGTCCCCAGTCCTTCACAACACAACACACACTCTCACACCCTGGAGGGGGCACAAGTCCTTCACAACACAACACACACTCACACACCCTGGAGGTTCCCCAGTCCTTCACAACACAACACACACTCACACACCCTGGAGGGTCCCCAGTCCTTCACAACACAACACACACTCTCACACCCTGGAGGGGGCACCAGTCCTTCACAACACAACACACACTCACACACCCTGGAGGTTCCCCAGTCCTTCACAACACGACACACACTCACACACCCTGGAGGGTCCCGAGTCCTTCACAACATGACACACACTCACACACCCTGGAGGTTCCCCAGTCCTTCACAAAATGACACACACTCACACACCCTGGAGCGTCCCCAGTCCTTCACAACACAACACACACTCACACACCCTGGAGGGGGCACCAGTGCTTCACAACACAACACACACTCACACACCCTGGAGCGTCCCCAGTCCTTCACAACACAACACACACTCACACACCCTGGAGGGTCCCCAGTCCTTCACAACACAACACACACTCACACACCCTGGAGCGTCCCCAGTCCTTCACAACACAACACACACTCACACACCCTGGAGGGTCCCCAGTCCTTCACAACACAACACACACTCACACACCCTGGAGTGTCCCCAGTCCTTCACAACATAACACACACTCACACACCCTGGAGGGAGCCCCAGTCCATCACAAAACGACACACACTCACACACCCTGGAGGGTCCCGAGTCCTTCACAAAACGACACACACTCACACACCCTGGAGGGGCCCCAGTCCTTCACAACACAACACACACTAACACACTCTGGAGGGTCACCAGTCCGTCACAACACGACACACACTCTCACACCCTGGAGGGTCCCGAGTCCTTCACAAAACGACACACACTCACACACCCTGGAGGGTCCCCAGTCCTTCACAACACAACACACACTCACAAACCCTGGAGGGAGCCCCAGTCCATCACAAAACGACACACACTCACACACCCTGGAGGGTCCCCAGTCCTTCACAACACAACACACACTCACACACCCTGGAGGGGGCACCAGTCCTTCACAGCATAACACACACTCACACACACTCACACACCCTGGAAGGTCCCGAGTCCTTCACAAAACGACACACACTCTCACACCCTGGAGGGTCCCCAGTCCTTCACAACACGACACACACTCACACACCCTGGAGGGTCCCCAGTCCTTCACAACATAACACACACTCACACACCCTGGAGGGTCCCCAGTCCTTCACAACACGACACACACTCACACACCCTGGAGGGTCCCCAGGCCTTCACAACACGACACACACTCACACACCCTGGAGGGTCCCCAGTCCTTCACAACACAACACACACTCACACACCCTGGAGGGTCCCCAGTCCTTCACAACACAACACACACTCTCACACCCTGGAGGGTCACCAGTGCTTCACAACACGACACACACTCACACACCCTGGAGGGTCCCCAGGCCTTCACAACACAACACACATTTACACACCCTCACACACTCTGGAGGGGGCCCCAGTCCATCACAAAACGACACACACTCACACACCCTGGAGGGTCCCCAGGCCTTCACAACACAACACACATTCACACACCCTCACACACTCTGGAGGGGGCCCCAGTCCATCACAAAACGACACACACTCACACACCCTGGAGGGTCCCCAGTCCTTCACAACATAACACACACTCACACACCCTGGAGGGTCCCCAGTCCTTCACAACACGACACACACTCACACACCCTGGAGGGTCCCCAGTCCTTCACAACATAACACACACTCACACACCCTGGAGGTTCCCCAGTCCTTCACAACACGACACACACTCAAACACCCTGGATGGTCCCGAGTCCTTCACAACATGACACACACTCTCACACCCTGGAGGGGGCCCCAGTCCTTCACAAAATGACACACACTCACACACCCTGGAGCGTCCCCAGTCCTTCACAACACAACACACACTCACACACCCTGGAGGGGGCACCAGTCCTTTACAACACAACACACACTCACACACCCTGGAGCGTCCCCAGTCCTTCACAACACAACACACACTCTCACACCCTGGAGGGGGCACCAGTCCTTTACAACACAACACACACTCACACACCCTGGAGCGTCCCCAGTCCTTCACAACACAACACACACTCACACACTCTGGAGGGGGCCCCAGTCCTTCAAAACACGACACACACTCACACATCCTGGAGGGTCCCCAGTCCTTCACAACATAACACACACTCACACACCCTGGAGGGTCCCCAGGCCTTCACAACACGACACACACTCACACACCCTGGAGGGTCCCCAGGCCTTCACAACACGACACACACTCACACACCCTGGAGGGTCCCCAGTCCTTCACAACACGACACACACTCACACACCCTGGAGGGTCCCCAGGCCTTCACAACACGACACACACTCACACTCCCTGGAGGGTCACCAGTGCTTCACAACACAACACACACTCACACACCCTGGAGGGTCACCAGTCCATCACAAAACGACACACACTCACACCCTGGAGGGTCCCGAGTCCTTCACAAAACGACACACACTCACACACCCTGGAGGGGCCCCAGTCCTTCACAACACAACACACACTCACACACCCTGGAGGGTCACCAGTCCATCACAACACGACACACACTCACACACCCTGGAGGGGGCACCAGTCCTTCACAACATAACACACACTCACACACACTCACACACCCTGGAAGGTCCCGAGTCCTTCACAACACAACACACACTCACACACCCTGGAGGGGGCACCAGTCCTTCACAACATAACACACACTCACACACCCTGGAGGGTCCCCAGTCCTTCACAACACAACACACACTCACACACCCTGGAGGGGGCACCAGTCCTTCACAACATAACACACACTCTCACACCCTGGAGGGTCCCCAGTCCTTCACAACACAACACACACTCACACACCCTGGAGGGTCCCGAGTCCTTCACAACACAACACACACTCACACACCCTGGAAGGTCCCGAGTCCTTCACAACACAACACACACTCACACACCCTGGAGGGGGCACCAGTCCTTCACAACATAACACACACTCACACACACTCACACACCCTGGAAGGTCCCGAGTCCTTCACAACACGACACACACTCACACACCCTGGAGGGGGCACCAGTCCTTCACAACATAACACACACTCACACACACTCACACACCCTGGAAGGTCCCGAGTCCTTCACTGCACGACACACACTCTCACACCCTGGAGGGGGCCCCAGTCCTTCACAACACGACACACACTCACACACCCTGGAGGGTCATCAGTCCTTCACAACACGACACACACTCACACACCCTGGAGGGTCCTCAGTCCTTCACAACACGACACACACTCTCACACCCTGGAGGGTCCCCAGTCCTTCACAACACAACACACATTCACACACCCTCACACACTCTGGAGGGTCCCCAGTCCTTCACAACACAACACACACTCACACACCCTGGAGCGTCCCCAGTCCTTCACAACACAACACACACTCACACACCCTGGAGGGTCCCGAGTCCTTCACAACACAACACACACTCTCACACCCTGGAGGGTCCCCAGTCCTTCAAAACACGACACACACTCATACATCCTGGAGGGTCCCGAGTCCTTCACAACACGACACACACTCATACATCCTGGAGGGTCCCCAGGCCTTCACAACACAACACACATTCACACACCCTCACACACTCTGGAGGGGGCCCCAGTCCTTCAAAACACGACACACACTCACACACCCTGGAGGGTCCCCAGGCCTTCACAACACAACACACATTCACACACCCTCACACACTCTGGAGGGGGCCCCAGTCCTTCAAAACACGACACACACTCACACACCCTGGAGGGTCCCCAGGCCTTCACAACACGACACACACTCACACACCCTGGAGGGTCCCCAGGCCTTCACAACACGACACACACTCACACACCCTGGAGGGTCCCCAGTCCTTCACAACACGACACACACTCACACTCCCTGGAGGGTCACCAGTGCTTCACAACACGACACACACTCTCACACCCTGGAGTGTCCCCAGTCCTTCACAACACAACACACACTCACACACCCTGGAGGGTCCCGAGTCCTTCACAACACAACACACACTCTCACACCCTGGAGGGGGCACCAGTCCTTCACAACACGACACACACTCACACACCCTGGAGCGTCCCCAGTCCTTCACAACACAACACACACTCACACACCCTGGAGGGTCCCGAGTCCTTCACAACACAACACACACTCTCACACCCTGGAGGGGGCACCAGTCCTTCACAACACAACACACACTCACACACCCTGGAGGTTCCCCAGTCCTTCAAAACACGACACACACTCATACATCCTGGAGGGTCCCCAGGCCTTCACAACACAACACACATTCACACACCCTCACACACTCTGGAGGGGGCCCCAGTCCTTCAAAACACGACACACACTCACACACCCTGGAGGGTCCCCAGTCCTTCACAACATAACACACACTCACACACCCTGGAGGGTCCCCAGGCCTTCACAACACGACACACACTCACACACCTTGGAGGGTCCCCAGGCCTTCACAACACGACACACACTCACACACCCTGGAGGGTCCCCAGTCCTTCACAACACGACACAGACTCACACACCCTGGAGGGTCCCCAGTCCTTCACAACACAACACACATTCACACACCCTGGAGGTTCCCCAGTCCTTCAAAACACGACACACACTCATACATCCTGGAGGGTCCCCAGGCCTTCACAACACAACACACATTCACACACCCTCACACACTCTGGAGGGGGCCCTAGTCCTTCAAAACACGACACACACTCACACATCCTGGAGGGTCCCCAGTCCTTCACAACACAACACACATTCACACACCCTGGAGGTTCCCCAGTCCTTCAAAACACGACACACACTCATACATCCTGGAGGGTCCCCAGGCCTTCACAACACAACACACATTCACACACCCTCACACACTCTGGAGGGGGCCCCAGTCCTTCAAAACACGACACACACTCACACACCCTGGAGGGTCCCCAGCCCTTCACAACATAACACACACTCACACACCCTCACACACTCTGGAGGGGGCCCCAGTCCTTCAAAACACGACACACACTCACACACCCTGGAGGGTCCCCAGGCCTTCACAACACGACACACACTCACACACCCTGGAGGGTCCCCAGGCCTTCACAACACGACACACACTCACACACCCTGGAGGGTCCCCAGTCCTTCACAACACGACACACACTCACACTCCCTGGAGGGTCACCAGTGCTTCACAACACGACACACACTCACACACCCTGGAGTGTCCTCAGTCCTTCACAACACGACACACACTGACACTCCCTGGAGGGTCACCAGTGCTTCACAACACGACACACACTCTCACACCCTGGAGTGTCCTCAGTCCTTCACAACACGACACACACTCACACACCCTGGATGGTCACCAGTCCTTCACAACACGACACACACTCTCACACCCTGGAGTGTCCTCAGTCCTTCACAACACGACACACACTGAAACTCCCTGGAGGGTCACCAGTGCTTCACAACACGACACACACTCTCACACCCTGGAGTGTCCTCAGTCCTTCACAACACGACACACACTCACACACCCTGGATGGTCACCAGTCCTTCACAACACGACACACACTGAAACTCCCTGGAGGGTCACCAGTGCTTCACAACACGACACACACTCACACACCCTGGAGTGTCCTCAGTCCTTCACAACACGACACACACTCACACACCCTGGAGGGTCCCCAGGCCTTCACAACACGACACACACTCACACACCCTGGAGGGGGCCCCAGTCCTTCACAACACGACACACACTCACACACCCTGGAGCATCCCCAGTCCTTCACAACACGACACACACTCACACACCCTGGAGGGAGCCCCAGTCCTTCACAACACGACACACACACACACACACACACTGGAGGGGGCACCAGTCCTTCACAACACGACACACACTCACACACCCTGGAGGGGGCACCAGTCCTTCACAACACGACACACACTCACACACCCTGGAGGGTCCCGAGTCCTTCACAACACAACACACACTCACACACCCTGGAGGTTCCCCAGTCCTTCACAACACGACACACACTCACACACCCTGGAGGGTCCCCAGGCCTTCACAACACGACACACACTCACACACCCTGGAGTGTTCACAGTCCTTCACAACACAACACACACTCACACACCCTGGAGGGTCCCCAGTCCTTCACAACATAACACACACTCACACACCCTGGAGGGTCCCGAGTCCTTCACAACACAACACACACTCACACACCCTGGAGGGTCCCGAGTCCTTCACAACACAACACACACTCACACACCCTGGAGGGTCCCCAGTCCTTCACAACACGACACACACTCACACACCCTGGACGGTTCCCAGTCCTTCACAACACGACACACACTCACACACCCTGGAGGGTCCCCAGGCCTTCACAACACGACACACACTCACACACCCTGGAGGGTCCCCAGGCCTTCACAACACGACACACACTCACACACCCTGGAGTGTCCACAGTTCTTCACAACACGACACACACTCACACACCCTGGAGGTTCCCCAGTGCTTCACAACACGACACACACTCACACACCCTGGAGGATCCCGAGTCCTTCACAACACAACACACACTCACACACCCTGGAGGTTCCCCAGTCCTTCACAACACGACACACACTCACACACCCTGGAGGGGGCACCAGTCATTCACAACACGACACACACTCACACACCCTGGAGGGGGCACCAGTCCTTCACAACACAACACACACTCACACACCCTGGAGGTTCCCCAGTGCTTCACAACACGACACACACTCACACACCCTGGAGGGTCCCGAGTCCTTCACAACACAACACACACTCACACACCCTGGAGTGTCCACAGTCCTTCACAACACAACACACACTCACACACCCTGGAGGGTCCCCAGGCCTTCACAACACGACACACACTCACACACCCTGGAGGGTCCCCAATCCTTCACAACACGACACACACTCACACACCCTGGAGGGTCCCGAGTCCTTCACAACACAACACACACTCACACACCCTGGAGTGTCCACAGTCCTTCACAACACAACACACACTCACACACCCTGGAGGGTCCCCAGGCCTTCACAACACGACACACACTCACACACCCTGGAGGGTCCCCAATCCTTCACCACGCGACACACACTCACACACCCTGGAGGGTCCCCAATCCTTCACAACACAACACACACTCACACACCCTCACACACCCTGGAGGGTCCCCAGTCCTTCACAACACAACACACACTCACACACCCTGGACGGTTCCCAGTCCTTCACAACACGACACACACTCACACACCCTGGACAGTTCCCAGTCCTTCACAACACAACACACACTCACACACCCTGGAGTGTCCACAGTTCTTCACAACACGACACATACTCACACACCCTGGATGGACCCGAGTCCTTCACAACACGACACACACTCACACACCCTGGAGGGTCCCCAATCCTTCACAACATAACACACACTCACACACACTCACACACCCTGGACGGGCCCCAGTCCTTCACAACACGACACACACTCACACACCCTGGAGGGTCCCCAATCCTTCACAACATAACACACACTCACACACACTCACACACCCTGGACGGGCCCCAGTCCTTCACAACACGACACGCACTCACACACCCTGGACGGTTCCCAGTCCTTCACAACACGACACACACTCACACACCCTGGAGGGTCCCCAGTCCTTCACAACACGACACACACTCACACACCCTGGACGGTTCCCAGTCCTTCACAACACGACACACACTCACACACCCTGGAGGGTCCCCAGGCCTTCACAACACGACACACACTCACACACCCTGGAGGGTCCACAGTTCTTCACAACACAACACACACTCACACACCCTGGAGTGTCCACAGTTCTTCACAACACGACACACACTCACACACCCTGGACGGGCCCCAGTCCTTCACAACACGACACACACTCACACACCCTGGAGGGTCCCGAGTCCTTCACAACACGACACACACTCACACACCCTGGAGTGTCCACAGTTCTTCACAACACGACACACACTCACACACCCTGGACGGGCCCCAGTCCTTCACAACACAACACACACTCACACACCCTGGAGGGGCCCCAGTCCTTCACAACACGACACACACTCACACACCCTGGACGGGCCCCAGTCCTTCACAACACGACACACACTCACACACCCTGGAGTGTCCACAGTTCTTCACAACACAACACACACTCACACACCCTGGAGTGTCCCGAGTCCTTCACAACACGACACACACTCACACGCCCTGGAGGGTCCCGAGTCCTTCACAACACGACACACACTCACACACCCTGGAGGGTCCGGAGTCCTTCACAACACGACACACACTCACACACCCTGGAGGGTCCCGAGTCCTTCACAACACAACACACACTCACACACCCTGGAGGGTCCCGAGTCCTTCACAACACGACACACACTCACACACCCTGGAGGGTCCGGAGTCCTTCACAACACGACACACACTCACACACCCTGGAGGGTCCCGAGTCCTTCACAACACAACACACACTCACACACCCTGGAGGGTCCCGAGTCCTTCACAACACAACACACACTCACACACCCTGGAGGGTCCTAAGGCCTTCACAACACGACACACACTCTCACACCCTGGAGGGTCCCCAGTCCTTCACAACACAACACACACTCACACACACTCTCACACCCTGGAGGGTCCCCAGTCCTTCACAACATAACACACACTCACACACCCTGGAGGGTCCCCAGTCCTTCACAACACGACACACACTCACACACCCTGGAGGGTCCCCAGTGCTTCACAACACGACACACACTCACACACCCTGGAGGGTCCCCTGTGATTCGCAACACGACACACACTCACACACCCTGGAGGGGCCCCAGTCCTTCACAACACGACACACACTCACACACCCTGGAGGGTCCCGAGTCCTTCACAACACAACACACACTCACACACCCTGGAGGGGCCCCAGTCCTTCACAACACGACACATACTCACACACCCTGGAGCGTCCCCAGTCCTTCACAACACAACACACACTCACACACCCTGGAGGGTCCCCAGTCCTTCACAACATAACACACACTCACACACCCTGGAGGGGCCCCAGTCCTTCACAACACGACACACACTCACACACCCTAGATGGTCCCCAGTCCTTCACAACACGACACACACTCTCACACCCTGGAGTGTCCCCAGTCCTTCACAACACAACACACACTCACACACCCTGGAGGGTCCCGAGTCCTTCACAACACAACACACACTCTCACACCCTGGAGGGGGCACCAGTCCTTCACAACACGACACACACTCACACACCCTGGAGCGTCCCCAGTCCTTCACAACACAACACACACTCACACACCCTGGAGGGTCCCGAGTCCTTCACAACACAACACACACTCTCACACCCTGGAGGGGGCACCAGTCCTTCACAACACAACACACACTCACACACCCTGGAGGTTCCCCAGTCCTTCAAAACACGACACACACTCATACATCCTGGAGGGTCCCCAGGCCTTCACAACACAACACACATTCACACACCCTCACACACTCTGGAGGGGGCCCCAGTCCTTCAAAACACGACACACACTCACACACCCTGGAGGGTCCCCAGGCCTTCACAACACAACACACACTCACACACCTTGGAGGGTCCCCAGGCCTTCACAACACGACACACACTCACACACCCTGGAGGGTCCCCAGTCCTTCACAACACGACACAGACTCACACACCCTGGAGGGTCCCCAGTCCTTCACAACACAACACACATTCACACACCCTGGAGGTTCCCCAGTCCTTCAAAACACGACACACACTCATACATCCTGGAGGGTCCCCAGGCCTTCACAACACAACACACATTCACACACCCTCACACACTCTGGAGGGGGCCCTAGTCCTTCAAAACACGACACACACTCACACATCCTGGAGGGTCCCCAGTCCTTCACAACACAACACACATTCACACACCCTGGAGGTTCCCCAGTCCTTCAAAACACGACACACACTCATACATCCTGGAGGGTCCCCAGGCCTTCACAACACAACACACATTCACACACCCTCACACACTCTGGAGGGGGCCCCAGTCCTTCAAAACACGACACACACTCACACACCCTGGAGGGTCCCCAGCCCTTCACAACATAACACACACTCACACACCCTCACACACTCTGGAGGGGGCCCCAGTCCTTCAAAACACGACACACACTCACACACCCTGGAGGGTCCCCAGGCCTTCACAACACGACACACACTCACACACCCTGGAGGGTCCCCAGGCCTTCACAACACGACACACACTCACACACCCTGGAGGGTCCCCAGTCCTTCACAACACGACACACACTCACACTCCCTGGAGGGTCACCAGTGCTTCACAACACGACACACACTCACACACCCTGGAGTGTCCTCAGTCCTTCACAACACGACACACACTGACACTCCCTGGAGGGTCACCAGTGCTTCACAACACGACACACACTCTCACACCCTGGAGTGTCCTCAGTCCTTCACAACACGACACACACTCACACACCCTGGATGGTCACCAGTCCTTCACAACACGACACACACTCTCACACCCTGGAGTGTCCTCAGTCCTTCACAACACGACACACACTGAAACTCCCTGGAGGGTCACCAGTGCTTCACAACACGACACACACTCTCACACCCTGGAGTGTCCTCAGTCCTTCACAACACGACACACACTCACACACCCTGGAGGGTCCCCAGTCCTTCACAACATAACACACACTCACACACCCTGGAGGGGCCCCAGTCCTTCACAACACGACACACACTCACACACCGTGGAGGGGCCCCAGTCCATCACAACACGACACACACTCACACACCCTGGAGTGTCCTCAGTCCTTCACAACACAACACACACTCACACACCCTGGAGTGTCCTCAGTCCTTCACAACACGACACACACTCACACACCCTGGAGGGTCCCCAGGCCTTCACAACACGACACACACTCACACACCCTGGAGGGGGCCCCAGTACTTCACAACACGACACACACTCACACACCTTAGAGAGGGCACCAGTCCATCACAACACGACACACACTCACACACCCTGGAGCATCCCCAGTCCTTCACAACACGACACACACTCACACACCCTGGAGGGAGCCCCAGTCCTTCACAACACGACACACACACACACACACACACTGGAGGGGGCACCAGTCCTTCACAACACGACACACACTCACACACCCTGGAGGGGGCACCAGTCCTTCACAACACGACACACACTCACACACCCTGGAGGGTCCCGAGTCCTTCACAACACAACACACACTCACACACCCTGGAGGTTCCCCAGTCCTTCACAACACGACACACACTCACACACCCTGGAGGGTCCCCAGGCCTTCACAACACGACACACACTCACACACCCTGGAGTGTTCACAGTCCTTCACAACACAACACACACTCACACACCCTGGAGGGTCCCCAGTCCTTCACAACATAACACACACTCACACAACCTGGAGGGTCCCGAGTCCTTCACAACACAACACACACTCACACACCCTGGAGGGTCCCGAGTCCTTCACAACACAACACACACTCACACACCCTGGAGGGTCCCCAGTCCTTCACAACACGACACACACTCACACACCCTCACACACTCTGGAGGGGGCCCCAGTCCTTCAAAACACGACACACACTCACACACCCTGGAGGGGCCCCAGTCCTTCACAACACAACACACACTCACACACCCTGGAGGATCCCCAGTCCATCACAACACAACACACACTCACACACCCTGGAGGGTCCCCAGTCCTTCACAACACGACACACACTCACACACCCTGGAGGGTCCCCAGTCCTTCAGAACACGACACACACTCACACACCCTGGAGGGTCCCCAGTCCTTCACAACACAACACACACTCACACACCCTCACACATCCTGGAGGGTCCCCAGTCCTTCACAACATAACACACACTCACCCACCCTGGAGGGTCCCCAGTCCTTCAAAACACGACACACACTCACACATCCTGGAGGGTCCCCAGTCCTTCACAACACAACACACACTCACACACCCTGGAGGGTCCCCAGGCCTTCACAACACGACACACACTCACACACCCTCACACACTCTGGAGGGGGCCCCAGTCCTTCAAAACACGACACACACTCACACATCCTGGAGGGTCCCCAGTCCTTCACATTATAACACACACTCACACACCCTCAAACACTCTGGAGGGGGCCCCAGTCCTTCAAAACACGACACACACTCACACATCCTGGAGGGTCCCCGGTCCTTCACAACACAACACACACTCACACACCCTCACACACTCTGGAGGGGGCCCCAGTCCTTCAAAACACGACACACACTCACACACCCTGGAGGGGGCCCCAGTCCTTCACAACACAACACACACTCACACACCCTGGAGGGTCCCCAGTCCTTCACAACACGACACACACTCACACACCCTGGAGGGGGCCCCAGTCCTTCACAACACAACACACACTCACACACCCTGGAGGGTCCCCAGTCCTTCACAACACGACACACACTCACACACCCTGGAGGGGGCCCCAGTCCTTCACAACACAACACACACTCACACACCCTGGAGGGTCCCCAGGCCTTCACAACACAACACACACACACACACACCCTCACACACTCTGGAGGGTCCCCAGTCCTTCACAACATAACACACACTCACACACCCTGGAGGGTCCCCAGGCCTTCACAACACGACACACACTCACACACCCTGGAGGGGGCCCCAGTCCTTCAAAACACGACACACACTCACACATCCTGGAGGGTCCCCAGTCCTTCACAACACGACACACACTCACACATCCTGGAGGGTCCCCAGTCCTTCACAACACGACACGCACTCACACACACTCACACACCCTGGAGTGTCCTCAGTCCTTCACAACACAACACACACTCACACACCCTGGAGGGTCCCCAGTCCTTCACAACATGACACACACTCACACACCCTGGAGGGAGCCCCAGTCCTTCACAACACAACACACACTCACACACCCTGGAGGGGGCACCAGTCCTTCACAACACGACACACACTCACACACCCTAGATGGTCCCCATTCCTTCACAACACGACACACACTCACACACCCTAGATGGTCCCCAGTCCTTCACAACACGACACACACTCACACACACTGGAGGGGGCTCCAGTCCTTCACAACACGACACACACTCACACACACTGGAGGGTCCCCAGTGCTTCACAACACGACACACACTCACACACCCTGGAGGGGGCACCAGTCCTTCACAACACGACACACACTCTCATACCCTGGAGGGGGCACCAGTCCTTCACAACACGACACACACTCTCATACCCTGGAGGGGGCTCCAGTCCTTCACAACACGACACACACTCACACACACTGGAGGGTCCCCAGTACTTCACAACACAACACACACTCACACACACTGGAGGGTCCCCAGTCCTTCACAACACGATACACACTCACACACACTGGAGGGGGCGCCAGTCCTTCACAACACGACACACACTCACACACCCTGGAGGGGGCACCAGTCCTTCACAACACGACACACACTCACACACACTGGAGGGGGCACCAGTCCTTCACAACACGACACACACTCACACACCCTGGAGGGGGCACCAGTCCTTCACAACACGACACACACTCACACACCCTGGAGGCTCCCCAGTTCTTCACAACACAACACACACTCACACACCCTGGAGGGTCCCCAGTCCTTCACAACACGACACACACTCACACACCCTGGAGGGTCCCCAGTCCTTCACAACACGACACACACTCACACATCCTGGAGGGTCCCCAGTCCTTCACAACACAACACAACACACACTCACACACCCTGGAGGGTCCCCAGTCTCCCACCACTCTCCACACCTCCTCACAGACATTCACACGGAGATGGACTTGAACCCACAACCCCAGGACCCTAGAGCTGTGACAGCGACACTACCGTGGCGCCCTGGACACATACAGATACTATACACAAACATTTTGTTTATCTCTGTCCCCTGTCTCTCTGTCTCTCTCTCAGGTGGACACTGTTGTACCCAGAGGACCTGTTCCCCCTAGGAGTGAAGATGAATATAATGTCAATGAAATAGGAAAAGGTGTGTGTCCTGGGCAGAATTTCCAGGTGTCCCATCTGCTGCTTCATTTAAATACTGCCCTTGACCCCGCCTCTGACATCCTGCTTGAGCCATACCTGCTCTGCTGGGAGGAGCTCATTAAGTATGCACTAATTAAGCATGTGCTCATTACCATAAGCTGATAGTTTCAAATCACCAGTGTCCACTGCTAAATTGACCTTTAATAAGGAACAGCTTCATCTTTGAGTTGAGTTGTGATCATGGTATGAGTTGTATTATGAATGTTGTGTAATTGTGTGTGGAGTTGTGTGTTTGCTGTGATTGTTGTGTTGTGATTGATGTATGCTGAGTTGTGTTGAATTGTGTGATTGTTGTGTATTCCAGGTTTATGGAGGCTCTGGGTCCTCTGTTTAGTTTATTTACGGGGAAGGTTCAGGAGAAGATTGTTGTGATTCGTCGACTGATGGAAGAGGAATCTGCCCGCAATGCTCATGATCCTAAGATTTCCCAAAATCCCCAGGTCCATGCCTACATCTCAGTGCGGTCCATGCTGGAGGCGGAGCTACAGAGGGGTGTGGTCAGCTTTGACAGACAAACAGACTCTGGCAGCCGGACATTACTGCGCCTCCATCGTTCACTGTTATGGCTGCAGATGCTGCTGGAAAAGCTGCTGGAAGGAGGTCCCGGGGATGGAGCTGAGGGAGGTGATGGAGGTCGCAGCTTGGGGGTGTTGTGTGCAGAGGCCTATGAGGAGGCTTTAGCACCACATCACCCCTGGTTCTTGCAGCAGGCGGCTCACCTGGTGTTCAGAGCCATGCCCAGCAGGGCGGCGCTGCTGCGTATCGTCTGTGTTACGACACAGGAAGAGGCAGAACCAATCATCCACACCATCATTAACACCATCAGAGAAGTTCACCACAGAACACAGAGGGAACTGGAGCAGCGGCACATGATGAACTTGCCATAAACAAACTAGCGATGACACAACACTACTCACAGCAGCAGAAGACATCACAAGGGACACTACAGAAATGGTGGACAATTCCGGGGACAGTATAGAAGCAGGGGACAATACAGGGGACACTATGGATGCCGGGGACACTACAGGAGTCAGTATAGAAGCAGGGGACACTACAGCAGTGGAGACAATACAGGGGACAGTATGGAAGCAGGGGACACTACAGCAGCAGAGACAATACAGGGGACATTATGGAAGCAGGGGACAATACAGGGGACAGTATGGAAGCAGGGGGTGATACATGGAGCATTATGGAGGTGGGGGACAATACAGGGGACACTATGGGAGCAGGGGGTGATACATGAGGCATTATGGAGGTGGGGGACAATACAGGGGACACTATGGGAGCAGGGGGTGATACATGAAGCATTATGGAGGTGGGGGACAATACAGGGGACACTATGGGAGCAGGGGACACTGGAAAAGGGGGGATGTTACAGGCATCAGTATGGAAGCGGGGGATGGTACAGGCATCAGTATGGAAGCGGGGGATGGTACAGGCGTCAGTCTGGAAGCAGAGGATGGTACAGGCGTCAGTATGGAAGCGGGGAATGGTACAGGGGTCAGTATGGAAGCGGGGGATGGTACAGGCATCAGTATGGAAGCGGGGGATGGTACAGGCGTCAGTCTGGAAGCGGGGGATGGTACAGGCGTCAGTCTGGAAGCGGGGGATGGTTCAGGCGTCAGTATGGAAGCGGGGGATGGTACAGGCGTCAGTATGGAAGTGGGGGATTGTACAGGCGTCAGTATGGAAGCGGGGAATGGTACAAGTGTCAGTATGGAAGCGGGGGATGGTACAGGCGTCAGTATGGAAATGGGGGATGGTACAGGCGTCAGTATGGAAGTGGGAGATGGTACAGGCGTCAGTCTGGAAGTGGGGGATGGTACAGGCGTCAGTATGGAAGCGGGGGATGGTACAGGCATCAGTCTGAAAGCAGGGGATGGTACAGGCGTCAGTATGGAAGTGGGACACTGGAAGTGGGAGACAATACAGAGAAAAGTATGGAAGCGGGGGACAATACTAAATTAAAAAAAAGCTTTCAACTTTAAATTTCTATTCTTTTTCTCCACATCCTTTCAGACCCACAGCCACAAGCTGTTCTTCTCTCCCCTCCACATCCTTTCAGACCCAGGGTACATGCCTTTCCAATGTCAGATGAAAAAGAAAACTAACACTGAATGTTATATGTTCATCAATCTGTCCATCTTCCCTCAGCCATGGAGGCTCAGCCAGAACAGTGTGTGTGTGTGTGTGTGTGTGTGTGTGTGTGTGTGTGTGTGTAGTGGGCTGTTCCAGGATCACAAACAAATCATTTGGTCAAGTCATCATCTGCTGCCTTCTAGAACATCACAGAGCAGACATTCCCCCAACACTTTTGAATGGAACCAATCTACAGTGTGGGCCATTTATATGGATACACCTTAATAAAATGGGAATGGTTGGTGATATTAACTTCCTGTTTGTGGCACATTAGTATATGGGAGGGGGGAATCTTTTCAAGATGGATGGTGACCATGGTGGCCATTTTGGATCCAACTTTTGTTTTTCAATGGGAAGAGGGTCATGTGACACATCAAACTTATTGGGAATTTCACCAGAAAAGCAATGGTGTGCTTGGTTGTAACATAAATTTCCGTTACAGTGTGTGAAGAGTGGGAGAAGAGGGTTGCATTGACAATCCAACACAATGGGCAGCACTTTGAACACATTTTATAAGTGGTCAGAAACTTGTAAATAACTCATGAATGAATAAAGTTACATTAAAACCAAGCACCATTGTTTTTCTTGAAATTCGCAATAAGTTTGATGTGTCACATGACCCTCTTCCCATTGAAAAAATAAAAGTTGGATCCAAAATGGCTGACTTCAAAATGGCCTTGGTCACCACCCATCTTTAAAAGTCCCCCCCCCTACACATACGTGCCACAAACAGGAAGTTAATATCATCAACCATTCCCATTTTATTAAGGTGTATCCATATAAATGGCCCTCCCTGTAGATTCATGGAGAATAGATTCATGAGCTACAACAGCACGCAACATCAAAAGAAGTCCGGTGTTCTGTTGTCTGTAATAATTCTTATATATGTTTCCTTCCTATGACTTTTGATCTTGTTAATCAACGTCGGAGCATTTCACAAACTCCTTACATTCTTGAAACCCCTGATATAACCTAGATTTGTAAAGATAAACCTGTTCTTATTTCTATTTTCACAGGCAACGCTTGGTTGGAAACAGTTGGATGAAGATCCTAACTGTTTGGTAACATGACTTTACTTGTGTTATCCTGTATTTGTGCTAAAACTGTTTTGTGTACATGCCATGCACAATGCTCTGTGAAATTACACACCGATGGACTATCGATAAAGCTACTCAAGTATGTTTTATCCACAAATCTTCAATAAATGGGACGAATAATTAGTGACTTAGTGAAGGTCTAAGGTCCTTTGTCTCCGTTCCCACAAAATCCAAAAGGCGGAGCCTCAGGACTAAACTGTGGCTGAAACACTGTGAACCAAACCCTCAGGGTTGAATCAGAGTGCAGGCTCTTGCCTTGAAGAGGGAGCTAAGTAACCCATGAAAACACTGCACACAGATGGAGCCAGTCAGTTACAGTCAGAGTCTGATTCAGAGACAAAGTCAGAGTCGGAGGTCGAGTTGAGAACTGCAACGGCATAACCTCAACAAAGGAGAATCGACTCCAAGATCTACAACAGCAATCCTCCACCAAGAAAATCTCAGAACTCCATTTTAAGTACTGAGCCTTTTGCAGAAAGCTAATATTTTTAATTATTATTTCTTTTCTTTTCTTTTCTTTTCTTTTCTTTCATTTACTCATTCTTTATTGCTCCACAAAATCTCCCATGCTTGAACTGATCCACGGATTGTAAACTTGGTTTGGCCAAACAAATGAACACATCTGAGATTAGTTTCTAAAACAGAAGTAATATCCCTGGACATCGGCATTTACGCAGGAACAAGCGTTTCTCGAGCCACAGAGTCCACCGTCCAGAGCGCCGAAGGACCAGACAACACACATGGAGAACTGCAGACGTACACAAAAAGGCTTGAGACCTCCAACCAGTAGTCACCGCTTCTCAGGGCCCCACCAGAGACAGCCCTCAGGTTCCCTGACTACGCAGCTGAAGGCTGACAATGCCGGGATTATGGAGTATGACGGTGAAAAATAAACATGTTCATGCTCATATACTTTTGTACATAAATATTTCATTTGTACACAAAAGTCTGTTTTGTGTGTTTTGTACGAATACAACCTAAAAAACATACAATTATAAAGACGTACGCATACGACTTGAATTATTACAGGTGCAACTTCTAGATCACGAACACAAATTGGAAAATGAGAAAAGACTTTGAAAATTACATCACTGAACTCACAGGCGAGATGCATAGAGCAGAAAGGGAAATCGATTCGATATAGTGCGCATGTGTATGTTTGAGTGTGTGTGTGTGCACGTGTGTGTTTGAGTGTGTGTTTGTGTATCAGTATGAGTGCTTGTGTGTATGAGTGTGTGTGTATGTGTTTGAGTGTGTGTGCGAGTGTGTATGTGTGTACATGTGTGTGTGTGTATGTATGTGTGTGTGTTTGAGTATGTATGCGTGTGCATGTGTGTGTTTGAGTGTGTGTGCGTGTGTGTGTATCAGTGAGTGTGTGTATGAGTGTGTGTGTGTATGTATGTGTGTGTGTGTATCAGTATGAGTGTGTATGTATGTGTGTGTTTGAGTATGTATGCGTGTGCGTGTGTGTATGAGTGTGTTTGAGTGTGTGTGTGTGTGTGTATGTATGTGTGTGTGTATCAGTATGAATAATAATAATAATAATAAATGGAATTTTTAAAGCGCTTTTCAGTAACCCAAAGACGCTGTTACAATCAGATGAACACATAAAGACAATCACATCCATAACACTACATAACATACAATGATACAAAACAGGAACAAGGGTAAAAACAAACAAGGGCTAATCAGAAACAGAGGGATTAAATGCAGCCGCAAACAGGTGTGTTTTAAGTTTGGATTTAAATAGCGATAGAGATGTTGACTGTTGAATTTCTGGAATAAGGGAGTTCCAGAGGCGGGGGGCATTTCTGGAGAAGGCTCGATCTCCAAGACTACGCAGCTTAGAAGGGGGGATGGTGAGTAAACCAGCTAAGGAAGATCTGAGAATGCGATTAGGCGTGTATGGTTGAAGAAGGTCCGATAAGTAAGAGGGAGCTTGGTTATTGAGAGCTTTGTAGGTGAGAAGGAGGATTTTGAACTGAATACGATATTTAACAGGAAGCCAGTGGAGGTTGTGGAGAACTGGGGTGATGTGGTTGGTGGGACCGGGTGTGGGTGAGGAGACGGGCAGCGGAGTTCTGGACCATTTGGAGTTTATGTAGTAGTGAGGAGCTAATGCCAGAAAGAAGAGAGTTACAATAGTCAAGACGGCTGGTGATGAATGCATGGATGAGGCGTTCAGAAGCAGACTGGGGAAGAGAAGGACGGATTGTAGCAATGTTGCGAAGGTGGAAGAATGAGGTTTTTATGATGGAACTAACATGGGAATGAAACGTGAGTGAAGAGTCAAGGGTGACACCAAGATTTCGGACCACAGTGGAGGGGGACAGGGTGACATCATCAATTGAGAGTGTGAGGGAGCCAGTTTTATTGAGGGTAGATTTGGAGCCAATGAGGATTAGGTCAGTTTTATTACTATTAAGCATCAGTGAATTTTGTGTCATCCAGTGCCTGATTTTTGAGAGACATAGTTCCAGTTTGGAGAGTGGTGGGTTGTTGAAAGAATTGGTCCGGAGGTAAATCTGTGTGTCATCAGCGTAACAGTGAAAATCAAGATTGAAATGACTGATAATATGGCCGAGGGGAAGTACATAGACAATAAACAATAATGGGCCAAGGACAGAGCCTTGTGGGACTCCTTGTGAGATGGATGAAATGGTTGAACTATGTCCAGAAAGTGTGACAAATTGTTTTCGATCTGTTAGGTAAGATCTAAACCAGTCAAGGGCAGAGCCAGTGACACCCAGCTCACGCAGTCTTGAAAGGAGGATGGCATGATTTACTGTGTCGAAGGCAGAACTTAAATCAAGGAGGACCAGAATACTTAGAGCTCCCATATCTGCAGCCACCAGCAGATCATTGATAACTTTGACCAAGGCAGTTTCAGTACTATGGTGAGGGCGAAAACCAGACTGAAATGAGTCGAGGAGGTTTTTGGATTCTAGGTTTGTTGTCAGCTGGGTGGCTACGACACGCTCAAGGATTTTAGAAAAAAATCGAAGATTTGAAATCGGACGGAAATTATTTAGATTAGCTGGGTCAAGACCAGGTTTTTTAAGGAAAGGTGTAACTGCAGATAATTTGTAAACTGAGGGGACATGGCCAGAAAACAGTGATTGGTTAATAATAGAGGTTAGATGAGGGACCAAAGCAGTCATGCAGGCTTTCGTTAGTGAGGTAGGGAGGGGATCAAGAGAGCAGTTGGTACCTTTAGAATGGGTAATGATATCACTGATAAGAGAAGGAATAACTGGGCTGAAATCAGAAAAACGGGGCGTGGATATAGAACAGACTGAGGGCTGTGGAGACAGTGAGAAAGGAAAGGTGGATTTAGATGAGATGATCGTAAGAGAGTTATTAATATTGGAAATTTTATCTTCAAAGAAGTGTAAAGAGGAGTTACAGAGTTCAGAGGAGGGTGTCATGTTGCTGCCGGGGGCTTTGAAAAGTTTAGAGATTGTTGTAAAGAGATTACGGGGGTTAGCATTAGGCCTATTAATAAGACCTGAGAGATACCTAGACTTGGCGGTGTGTAAAGAATCTCTGTATTTGCGCATGTGTTGCAGATAAGCATCAGCATGCACCGTTAATTTGGTTTTTGAGTTTTTGTGTTTGAGTGCGTGTGTGCGCGTGTTTGAGTGTGTGAGTGCGTGTTTGTGTATCAGTATGAGTGTATCAGTGTGAGTGTGTATCAGTCATAGTGTGTGTATGTATGAGTGTGTGTGTATCAGTATGAGTGTGTATGTATGTGTGTGTTTGAGTATGTATGCGTGTGCATGTGTGTGTTTATCAGTATGAGTGTGTGTATGAGTGTGTTTGAGTGTGTGTGTGTGTGTGTATCAGTATGTGTGTGCGTGTGTATCAGTATGAGTGTGTGTACATGTGTGTGTGTATCAGTCATAGAGTGTGTATGTTTGAGTGTGTATGTGTGTGTGTGTGTGTGTTTGAGTATGTGTGTGTATCAGTATGAGTGTGTGTATGTGTGTGTTTGAGTGTGAGTGTGTGTGTGCGTGTGTGTATCAGTATGAATGTTTGTGTGTGTGTGTGTGTATCAGTCATAGAGTGTGTATGTTTGAGTGTGTATGTGTGTGTGTGTGTGTTTGAGTATGTGTGTGTATCAGTATGAGTGTATGTGTGTGTTTGAGTGTGAGTGTGTGTCTGCGTGTGTGTATCAGTATGAATGTTTGTGTGTGTGTACATGTGTGTGTGTGTGAGTACATTTGTGTATCAGTATGTGTGTGTGTGTGTATGTGTGTTTGAGTGTGTGTGTAAGTGCGTTTGTGTATAAGTGTGTGTGTTTAAGTGTGTGTGTATCAGTATGAGTGTTTATAAGTATGAGTGTGTGTGTGTGCGTGTGTGTATCAGTATGAGTGTGTGTGTGTGTGCGTGTATGTGTATCAGTATGAGTGTGTGTGTGTGTGTATCAGTATGAGTGTGTGTGTGTGTGTGTGTTTATGTGTATCAGTATGAGTGTGTATGTGTGTGTTTATCAGTATGTGTGTTTGAGTGTGTGTGTATCTGTGTGTGCGTGCGTGTGTTTGAGTGTGTGTGCGTGTGTGTATATCTGTGTGCATGTGTGTGTATCAGTATGAGTGTGTGTGCGTCTGTATCTGTGTGTGTGTATGTGTGTTTGTTTGTATCAACATGAGTGTGTGTGTGTGTGCATGTGGGTGTGTCTTCTTTCTCTACTCATGTCTTTTCTTCTCTCTCCCTCTGTTTTCTGAATATGGAAGGATCCTTCTTTCCATGGTGTCTATTGTAATGGGGATACTGTGTGATGATGGAGGGAGGGGCTAACTGCTGTACTGATTTAATCTGAGAGAACGAGGGAGGGAGAGACAGATTAAAGCCAATGGGATTAAACCTTGGGATTAATACACTCTGTTCTCAGTGCAGTAAGGCCCCCATCCCCCACCACCCCACCCCTCTCGGATTAGTTTTAGTTCAATCTTGATTTTTAACAAGACGACAAAACCACACCACAGAGTAAACCCACCTCACCCTTCACCACACCACAGAGTAAACCCACCTCACCCTTCACCACACCACAGAGTAAACCCACCTCACCCTTCAGCACACCACAGAGTAAACCCACCTCACCCTTCACCACACCACAGAGTAAACCCACCTCACCCTTCACCACACCACAGAGTAAACCCACCTCACCCTTCACCACACCACAGAGTAAACCCACCTCACCCTTCACCACACCACAGAGTAAACCCACCTCACCCTTCACCACACCACAGAGTAAACCCACCTCACCCTTCACCACACCACAGAGTAAACCCACCTCACCCTTCACCACACCACAGAGTAAACCCACCTCACCCTTCAGCACACCACAGAGTAAACCCACCTCACCCTTCAGCACACCACAGAGTAAACCCACCTCACCCTTCAGCACACCACAGAGTAAACCCACCTCACCCTTCACCACACCACAGAGTAAACCCACCTCATCCTTCAGCACACCACAGAGTAAACCCACCTCACCCTTCACCACACCACAGAGTAAACCCACCTCACCCTTCACCACACCACAGAGTAAACCCACCTCACCCTTCACCACACCACAGAGTAAACCCACCTCACCCTTCACCACACCACAGAGTAAACCCACCTCACCCTTCACCACACCACAGAGTAAACCCACCTCACCCTTCACCACACCACAGAGTAAACCCACCTCACCCTTCACCACACCACAGAGTAAACCCACCTCATCCTTCAGCACACCACAGAGTAAACCCACCTCACCCTTCACCACACCACAGAGTAAACCCACCTCACCCTTCACCACACCACAGAGTAAACCCACCTCACCCTTCACCACACCACAGAGTAAACCCACCTCACCCTTCAGCACACCACAGAGTAAACCCACCTCACCCTTCACCACACCACAGAGTAAACCCACCTCACCCTTCACCACACCACAGAGTAAACCCACCTCACCCTTCACCACACCACAGAGTAAACCCACCTCACCCTTCACCACACCACAGAGTAAACCCACCTCACCCTTCAGCACACCACAGAGTAAACCCACCTCACCCTTCAGCACACCACAGAGTAAACCCACCTCACCCTTCAGCACACCACAGAGTAAACCCACCTCACCCTTCACCACACCACAGAGTAAACCCACCTCATCCTTCAGCACACCACAGAGTAAACCCACCTCACCCTTCACCACACCACAGAGTAAACCCACCTCACCCTTCACCACACCACAGAGTAAACCCACCTCACCCTTCACCACACCACAGAGTAAACCCACCTCACCCTTCACCACACCACAGAGTAAACCCACCTCACCCTTCACCACACCACAGAGTAAACCCACCTCACCCTTCACCACACCACAGAGTAAACCCACCTCACCCTTCACCACACCACAGAGTAAACCCACCTCACCCTTCACCACACCACAGAGTAAACCCACCTCATCCTTCAGCACACCACAGAGTAAACCCACCTCACCCTTCACCACACCACAGAGTAAACCCACCTCACCCTTCACCACACCACAGAGTAAACCCACCTCACCCTTCACCACACCACAGAGTAAACCCACCTCACCCTTCACCACACCACAGAGTAAACCCATCTCACCCTTCACCACACCACAGAGTAAACCCACCTCATCCTTCAGCACACCACAGAGTAAACCCACCTCACCCTTCACCACACCACAGAGTAAACCCACCTCACCCTTCACCACACCACAGAGTAAACCCACCTCATCCTTCAGCACACCACAGAGTAAACCCACCTCACCCTTCACCACACCACAGAGTAAACCCACCTCATCCTTCAGCACACCACAGAGTAAACCCACCTCACCCTTCACCACACCACAGAGTAAACCCATCTCACCCTTCACCACACCACAGAGTAAACCCACCTCACCCTTCACCACACCACAGAGTAAACCCACCTCACCCTTCACCACACCACAGAGTAAACCCACCTCATCCTTCAGCACACCACAGAGTAAACCCACCTCACCCTTCACCACACCACAGAGTAAACCCACCTCATCCTTCAGCACACCACAGAGTAAACCCACCTCACCCTTCACCACACCACAGAGTAAACCCACCTCACCCTTCACCACACCACAGAGTAAACCCACCTCATCCTTCAGCACACCACAGAGTAAACCCACCTCACCCTTCACCACACCACAGAGTAAACCCATCTCACCCTTCACCACACCACAGAGTAAACCCACCTCACCCTTCAGCACACCACAGAGTAAACCCACCTCACCCTTCAGCACACCACAGAGTAAACCCACCTCATCCTTCACCACACCACAGAGTAAACCCACCTCACCCTTCACCACACCACAGAGTAAACCCACCTCACCCTTCACCACACCACAGAGTAAACCCACCTCACCCTTCACCACACCACAGAGTAAACCCACCTCACCCTTCACCACACCACAGAGTAAACCCACCTCACCCTTCACCACACCACAGAGTAAACCCACCTCACCCTTCACCACACCACAGAGTAAACCCATCTCACCCTTCAGCACACCACAGAGTAAACCCACCTCACCCTTCACCACACCACAGAGTAAACCCACCTCACCCTTCACCACACCACAGAGTAAACCCATCTCACCCTTCACCACACCACAGAGTAAACCCACCTCACCCTTCACCACACCACAGAGTAAACCCACCTCACCCTTCACCACACCACAGAGTAAACCCACCTCACCCTTCACCACACCACAGAGTAAACCCATCTCACCCTTCACCACACCACAGAGTAAACCCATCTCACCCTTCAGCACACCACAGAGTAAACCCACCTCACCCTTCACCACACCACAGAGTAAACCCACCTCACCCTTCACCATACCACAGAGTAAACCCACCTCACCCTTCAGCACACCACAGAGTTAACCCACCTCACCCTTCACCACACCACAGAGTAAACCCACCTCACCCTTCACCACACCACAGAGTAAACCCACCTCACCCTTCACCACACCACAGAGTAAACCCACCTCACCCTTCACCACACCACAGAGTAAACCCACCTCACCCTTCACCACACCACAGAGTAAACCCACCTCACCCTTCACCACACCACAGAGTAAACCCACCTCACCCTTCACCACACCACAGAGTAAACCCACCTCACCCTTCAGCACACCACAGAGTAAACCCACCTCACCCTTCACCACACCACAGAGTAAACCCACCTCACCCTTCACCACACCACAGAGTAAACCCATCTCACCCTTCACCACACCACAGAGTAAACCCACCTCACCCTTCACCACACCACAGAGTAAACCCACCTCACCCTTCACCACACCACAGAGTAAACCCACCTCACCCTTCACCACACCACAGAGTAAACCCACCTCACCCTTCACCACACCACAGAGTAAACCCATCTCACCCTTCACCACACCACAGAGTAAACCCATCTCACCCTTCAGCACACCACAGAGTAAACCCACCTCACCCTTCAGCACACCACAGAGTAAACCCACCTCACCCTTCAGCACACCACAGAGTAAACCCACCTCACCCTTCAGCACACCACAGAGTAAACCCACCTCACCCTTCAGCACACCACAGAGTAAACCCATCTCACCCTTCAGCACACCACAGAGTAAACCCACCTCACCCTTCACCACACCACAGAGTAAACCCACCTCACCCTTCACCATACCACAGAGTAAACCCACCTCACCCTTCAGCACACCACAGAGTTAACCCACCTCACCCTTCACCACACCACAGAGTAAACCCACCTCACCCTTCACCACACCACAGAGTAAACCCACCTCACCCTTCACCACACCACAGAGTAAACACACCTCACCCTTCACCACACCACAGAGTAAACCCACCTCACCCTTCACCACACCACAGAGTAAACCCACCTCACCCTTCACCACACCACAGAGTAAACCCACCTCACCCTTCACCACACCACAGAGTAAACCTAAATAAATACATTATTAGTCAGTGCCCAATCATTTAGAAGAAACTCTGAAGTAAACATACCAAAAAAAGTAAGTAAATGTGCATTTGTAGATTATTTCTTTGTTGTAACAATGCTCCTTGGCAGTAAATCTTACACCGTTGGAGCCTGTTATTTTCCATACTCAGCTCTAATGCTTATCCCACAAATGCATGTTCCTTTCAAATGTGGCACCATTAAAAAGGGAAATTAACAGCCTCAAATGGGATCAAATTTAGTGTCAAGAAGCATTGTTTCAAGAAAGAAATAATCTACAAACACAAATTTCCTTAGTTTTTGTGCCATTTTTATAATTGTACATTGACTCTGACAGTCGGTAAAGCACTGTAATCTACACAGAGACAGATGTGGTACTATGAGTGTTGCCCAGCAGGGACATGCCTAAACTGCAAGAAGATATTGGGCTTAGCCCCAAGAAATTAAAAAAAAAAATCTTTACCAAATATTCATCAAACCCAGAAGGAAATCAGATCTTACCGTGAGGGGCTTTGCTATAATAGTAAACATCTACTAAAACGTATTAAAATGAATAAGTTGGTTGCATGCGTAAAATTACTATGAAATTACTTTAATATGTGAGTGCGTAACAAATACACAAAAAATAGCTTGATGCATTCAGAAAAAAAAACTGCACCACTGTGCATTTGTGCTAAATCCACTAAACCAGGGGGGGTTGGACTCAGTGGGGGCCTCTGGCCATGTTACACTCAGTGTAAGTATACACAATATCGGGTACGAGCCGCACCACTAAAGCTTTAATCAATAACATATCAGCAACTCCTCTGAAATATTCCAGTTTATCCACAGGGCACTTGTGAATTCACAATTTGAACAAAATATATGAACATGTGCAATTCAT
The DNA here is from genome assembly GCF_029633855.1 of Hoplias malabaricus. Classification (NCBI taxonomy): domain Eukaryota; kingdom Metazoa; phylum Chordata; class Actinopteri; order Characiformes; family Erythrinidae; genus Hoplias; species Hoplias malabaricus. The sequence goes on along the minus strand of NC_089804.1, from coordinate 543,375 downwards.
TATAACAAATATTGTTTTGTCATATTTACCCTTACAAACATAACATGGAGATTTTAAAACAGAGGGAATAGCTGGAGTGTAGCATTATGTGCTTCACAGAAACCTGGCTGAATGAATTCACACCGGACTCACACGTCACTTTGGAAGGTTTTGAACTTGTGAGAGCGGACAGGAAAGTGGTAAGAGGAAAGGAGGGGGTTTAGTGATGTTTGTGAGCCATAAATTGTGTAATTCAGGGCACGTTTGGGTGAAAGAGCAGTACTGCAGTAAGGACATTTAACTGTTAGCAGTTAGCATTCGGCCATATTATCTCTCGGAGGAATTCTCGCATGTTATCGCGATAATTGTATACATCCCCCCGTCGGCCGATGCTACGACAGCCTGTGAGTGCTGACACACCGTAGTGTTGAAACTACAGACGTCACATCCTCAGTCCCTGCTCTTAATTTCTGGTGAGTTTAATCCTGTTTCACTGTCCTCCACTCTCCAAACATTCACTAAACCCCAGGCTGCTTAAGGACTGTGCAGACCAGCTCTGTGGGGTACTCCTGCACATCTTTAACCTGAGCCTCAGTCTGAGAAGAGTTCCACTTCTATGGAAAACTTCATGTGTGGTTCTAGTTCCAAAGACTGCGCACCCTAGGGTACCTAACCACTTCAGGCCAGTAGCTCTAACCTCTCACCTAATGAAGACCATGGAGAGAATTGTCCTCATTCACCTTCGACAAGAGGCTAAATAAACTGGTCAGAAGGGCTGGCTCAGTCTTAGACAGTCCTCTGGAGTCCATAGAGGAGGTGGGGGAGAGGAGAATGTTAGCAAAACTGATATAAATTGTGGATAACCCCTCTAACCCCTGATATGCAACAGTGGGGCCCTTGAGCAGTTCCTTTAGCAGACGACTGTTACACCCACAGTGTAGGAAGGAGAGATACCGAAGGTCACTCATACCTACTGCTGTTAGATTATACAACACTCACAATATGTAATATATAATATTATCTGAATATATATTTTTTGCACTATCTGTCTTTGCTTTCCCAACAATGCGAATAATCATGTGCAATTACTTCTCATGTGCAACCATCTCTGTATGGTTGGTTGTATGGGTTATATGTTTGTGAGTATGTAAAGATTTTAAGTCTTTTTCTCCATTGTTTTTATTGCATTACTGTTTTTTTTTCCCCACTTCTTGTCCAATGCCTAATATTTATGTGCTGCTGTAACAAGTGAATTTCCCCGATGTGGGATCAATAAAGTCAAGTCTAAGTCTAAGTCTAAGTAAAAGCTCTTCCCCCAGCTGAGGCCTTCTGAATTCTGGGAGCTATTAAAATCCAGTACATTGTGATCTGAGGAATCGTGGAGACTCATAACAGGAAATATTATCTTGAAGGTATTCAGGAGTGAGCCAATGTAGAGCTTTATATGTTAATAACAGAATTTTGTGATCAATACAGAATTTAAAAGGCAGCCAATGAAGTGATGATAGACCTGGACTGATATGTTCACATTCTCTAGTTTTAGTAAGGACCCTGGCTGCAGCATTTTAAACTAGCTGAAGTTCTGCTGGTGCGTCCTGACAGTAGTGTGTTACAGTAGTCAAGCCTTGAAGTAATAAAGGCATGTACTAATATTTCTGCTCCTGCAGGGATAGCACATTACTTGCCGATGTTGTGAAGATGTAAAAAAGCTGTTCTAGTGATAACTGCCTATGTGCTGATCACATGATAAATCCGGGTCAATTATGACGCCAAGATTTTTTGCTGCTGAACCAGGTTTAACTGGAAAGTTCTTTGAGTAATTTTGAGGGAATTACTTCATGTGCAAGTTGTACAATTTGCGGAGGTGATAATCTTCTCTTGTTCTAACTGTGGGAGTGGGTAAAAGGCTTTAAATCTTTCTTCTACAACTATGTTATGTTTTCTATCATCCACATCAGATGATAATCGAGTTGTAATTAATACTGTGGTGATTTTTTTGTCTAATATTTTTTATTTAATTATGAAAAAAGCCCATAAAAACTACAGAGTCACCAGAAATTGTGGTTCAGAACCTGCCTGATTTTTTTGTAATTCATGAAAACACACTAAACAGTACTCCAGGATTATTTTTATTATTGGAGATCAGCGCGGCCAGATAAGCTGAGCGAGCTTTAATGTGGGCATTTCTATACTCTATAAGGCTGTCCTTCCAGGCAGAGTAGAACACTTCCTGCTTGATTGATCACCATTTCATCAGCAAGGGGACATACATATATTATGGCTAAGATGTAGCTCATATGAAATTAGGTAATGGTCAGAGTTTGCTGAGGTGTGTGGTATAATATTCGGTTTGTCTATGTTAAGACCTAGTGTCAAAACTAAGTCTAAAGTGTGACTACAGTAGTGTGTATGCCTTGTTATATTTTGGATAATACCAACAGACTCTAGGATTGAAGTAAATGCTTTTTTTAATGGGTCATCTGCCTTGGCTATGAATATTGATATATCCTACAATTATAACTTTATCATTGCACACAGCTGGGTTTGCAGGGAAATCACTGAATTATTTTAGAAATTCTGAGTAAGGCCCTGGTGGTCTGTTAATGTCACATAATAAAAATTATTTTATAATAATTCTTTTTTGTTACCAGATTTGTAATGATAGTGGAAAGAACCTAGAAAGAAGTGAAGGTGTCAGTTTGTTTGACTGATATCTAGAGTATTTTAGTAAATTACACATACTTTACCTTTGTCTGATAATCTTGGGCTATGTACATAATTATGGTTTACAGGGGTGGCTTAATTTAGTGCAATATTCATTTGGTCTAACCCATGTTTCCGTGAGACAGAAAATGTCAAATTTACAATCACTTATAAATTTATGATGACTGCTTTTGAGTTTAACTATCTTATATTAAGTATCCCAAACTTTAGATCTGAGGTGTTTCTTCTATCATCTAAATATGATTTAATATTGATCAGGTTGTTAAAATGGGCTGATTGAGGTTTTTCTACATTAACATTTAATTTGGGGGAAAGACAGTCTCAATTCAGTTGAACCTAGGTGATGCCTCAAGGCAGTTCGCAGACGGTCGGTTTAGCCTGTCTGTCTGTCTGCCTGGTCCTGGCTCTGGATTGTCAGCAGCTGTTTACACTACCCTGCTGACTAACTAAAAGACTATGTGCTATGCTGCAAGAACGCAAGGCAGCACCCTCCCACGTGGGGTAGACACCATGCCTACCTATAAGACCAGGCTTGCCCTCAAAATGTAACCATTCATTTATGAAGCCCACTTGATTTTCCTAACACCACTTGGACATCCAGCAGTTATCACCAAAAGTCTGCTGTAGGCTTCAGCACTGTGCCGCATTGGGATGGGAACAGAGCAAATTACTGCATCTGACATCTTCTGGACCAGTTTAATCACCTCTCTAAACATGCCCTTCTCTGATCAGGCAAAACAACCAGCAGTAGACATGGTATTGCAGGTACTTACCGTGTTTGGTTAATTTAGGAACTTACACCAGAAACGTTTGTGCAGGGATAGGCAGCAGTTGTAGTGTTAACCCTCTGTAGTAAATAATCCTGCTGACATAATCTATAGAATAAATTTGTTGGCAGTTCATATGTGGTAAGAACAGAAATAACAGACAACCAGGGCAAGAAAAAACAGCTTCTTTCAAACAAACTCAGCAAACAGGAAGAGGAATGGCCAAACTACATGTGTGCACAGGTAAATATCACATTGTACGGACCAAAGCCTGTGTATACACTTTATGGCATCATATCAGTGTAAAGAAAATAGAGGATGTAGTAACACCAACTATTATTATTAATTCATTTATTGTCTGTAACACTTATCCATTTCAGGCAGCGGTGGGTCCAAAGCCTACCCTAGATGGGCATTCACAATGAATGGTGCAAATCACAAGCTGGTGTTAGGCTAGGGATTCTTAGAAATCTCAGCCAAAAACTGTCTGTGTGTGTGTGTGTGTTATTGCAACCCGGTATCACACCTACATGTGATATAGTCACATATATAGGAGATTGCAATTTGTGACATAGTCGCATATTTTCAAAATGTTATGCAACTATATCACAATTATACATGTATGGGTAATTACAATAAAAACACTCATATCCATTATGTTATGCGACAGTAACATGGAAATTCTGCTTTATTACAGGTGTCATTATCATCCGTTAATACCACTGTAATATTTTTAATTACGGAAAATATAATATTACCAATTCATTATTTGCTAAAATTAGTCAAAAAAATGTTAAGTGAAAGGAATGTTCTCGTTAGAGTTAAAGCTAAAGTAGGACACCAATAATAAGCATTGCTTAGGAGAAATATTATAATAAAATACTTTAAGCCTTTGTTGGAATAAGAACCTATGTTACGTAATTCACATTATGGCTTTTTCTATGCTACGAGTAATGACGCCTGTAATGAGGAAGAGTTTTCGTGTTACTGTCACATAGTGTTTTTATGGTAATTACATATACACTTATGATTATGATATTGTCACATAAAATGTTGAAAATATGCGACTATGTCACAAATTGCAGTCTACTCTATATGTGACTATATCACAAGTAGGAGTGAGACCGGGTTGTTTATTGCATTAATCAAATAAAAAAAGCACATTTGTCTTGTTTCTTAAAACACAAATTGTTTATTTCATACTTTCATTTTCATTGATAATGATATTGTTTTATTATAGGATCCACATTTTTTTATCTCAGGCAATAATTACAGTTTACTCAGGATATTCAGGAACACGTTTACCGTTAGTGTTTCTACGCAACAGAACCGAAAGGAAGGAAGAAAATGCACATTCGCACTGTGAATACACATGGACAGACAGTGTGTGTGTGTGTGTGTGTGTGTGTGTGTGTGTTTGTTCATCAGTGAAATATACCGTGTTTGTGTGCGTGATTGGCAGTGTGTGTTAGCATTAGAATATTTACCACTAAGTTTGCCATTTGCTAATGCATACACATTAACCCTCTTAGCCCACTATCCCCCACTGTCTTCTGAATGACACCATGCTAACTGTTTGCTAACATATGAAGTGTCCTGTGCTTGGATATATCTTACTAACAAACTCTCTTAACCATCTGATAATACAATTAAAGTCCCAGCTAGATGTTCCCAAACACACTCTTTTAGCTCACATGCAGTGGGTCTTTATGTGGTTCTACACACGACAGCTGCCAGTTTACTCACACAGGGACATTAGTGAAGGGAAGCTAAAAAACCTGGAGCTCCATTTTACCATGGGATACTTAAGAGCTCCATGTTCTCAACAATAAAAACATAAAATACTTTCCACATCAGCGGCAGTTTGGCTTGTGGCAGAGAAAGAAGTCTGAGAACCCACTGGCAGAGAACCGGGGGCCAGAGAACCCACAGCTGGAGAGAACCCACAGCTGGAGAGAACAGAGAACCCTGACAATTCTCTGCAGGAACTACTGGCAGCTTCAGCTTAGCGCTCAGGCTAATCACCATTAGCCTTGTGTAAACATTACACACTGCCTCCCGTGGAGGTGGAGAAACACACACAGTTAAAGTAAACACTGCAGGTAACAAACAAATAATTTAACAAAAGCACAGCATTCTCAATCAGAGAGAAAACAGAATCAGGGTAAAAGTAGCAAAAATAATTAAGGAGGAGAAATCGCAGTTCAGCACCACACACAGGCCACCTGCGCAACTGCAGGCTGATGTTGTTATGATAACAGTGTTAGACTAACTAAAGCTAAATCTGTTAATCTAAATTTTTGTCTAAATGATTAAGTAACATTGCTCTAGCATTTGTCTGCAAACTAGCTCGCTGCTAGCGGCTGTATGCTAACCTGCAATGGAGCCACTGACAAAATAACATATACAAACCTTCCATGTGCTAACATTCTGTATGCTAACCACCAGCTAATCATGAATCAGAAATTTGCTAAACATCCAAATGCTAACTCACATTAGCACTGTGCTAAACATCCTAAATCTAACAAAAAATATTATTTAAAACAAAATTAGTAAGGTTAAAGAGCAGAGAGCACTAACATTAAAATTCTAATATATTAAAGTATTTGACTGGCACTAACAGAGGCTAGTAAATTGATGGAGGGCTTGGTAAAAAAAGAGAAAACATTCTGTCAGTTTTCTACTGAAAAATCTTGGCAAATTCTCTCATGTCATTTTTAGTTAAATGTCACTCATCCCTTCTTCCTTTATTTCTGTCCCTTTTATTTACACACAGCTCACTATTGCTTAGGTTTACACTTTTCACTCCGTGTGCACACATGTGTTTGTATAGTGTGTGTGTGCATATGAGTTGTGTGTGTCCGTGTTGAATACTCTGTGTGTGTGTGTGTGTGTGTGTGTGTGTGTGTGTGTGTTAGTTTAAAGGGGACATATTATACCTCTTTTAAACAGGTTAAAATAAAAAAACATGTTCATGAAGTCCTTTGCACAAAATCACTCTCACAAAGAGTGAGGACTCTGTCACTTTTATGAAAATAAGTTGTTGCTGGCCACACCCCACCAATTTCATGTTTATGCAGGTGAGGGGTGGTACCAAGGTGGTTTTATGCAAATCTCCATATTGTGACGTCACAGCAAGGGAGCCATACAAACGGCCTTATAGAAGCATATGATTCCTGACGCCCGAATCTTTCACCTGATTCACAGAAAACAGATAGATGTGGGGGATTTTTCGCACTTGGAGTGTTTATAGGAGCAGTAGAGACCCAAGTGGAAATACAAAAGCACTCAAAACGTGAGTTTTGCATATGTCCCCTTTGAGTGAAGCTGTGAACAGTGTTGGAGTGTGTGTGTGTGTGTGTGTGTGTGTGAGTGTGTGTGTGATGTATCAGTTATCAGCATTTAATGGAAAACGCTGCAGTCGACTGAAGCTGGATCTAAGTTTAAATGTGTGATTATTCCCTCGTCCTGAATCATATCAGAAAATATTCCATATTCAAATTTAGTTCTGATTCTCAGTTTTTACACACAGCCCAGAGAGAATGCACCGTTTGTTTATGTCCTGAACCAAAGTTTGTAAAAAAGCTAAGGGACTGTGAAAGTGAACAGCGGGGCACTGGTCGGCTGAGGTTAGGAACTCTGAACACCACCCCCTCACACCCCGGGCCCCTACCACTCTGCCCCTTCATCCCCAACACGTGCCCCACTATGCCACCCCACCCCCTGGACCCCGTCATTGCGTCCCTTCCTCCCCCATCCCAGCCCCTGCCACTCCGTTCCATGCTGACCCTTACCCCACTAACCCCCGGCCCCTGCCCCCTCTGAACATTACGAGGGTTCAGTCGAATGCAGCGTCCCTCTCTTCACACATCTACACTGACCAAAACAAAGTTAAGTTAACATGCAAAGATGAATCATAAATAAATAAATAAATAAATAAATAAAACAATACATAAATAAATACACATGGATGGACAAACACATTAAACAAATAACTTGTTTGAATAAAGATGTAAACAGATCTGTAAACCTCATTTAGGAACACAGTAGACAATCACAGAGAGAGAACAGAAAGAGAGAGAGAGAGAGAGAGAGAGAGAGAGAGAGAGAGAGAGAGAGAGAGAACAGAGTGAGTGAGAGAGAGAGAGAGAGAGAGAGAGAGAGAGAGAGAGAGAGAGAGAGAGAGAGAGGGAACACGGAGAGAAGTGTGTTTGGAGTGTAACAGAAGGGGGTGGGGTAAGAGCAGAATGTACAGATTAGGATTACAGATTTAACAGATTACAGATATATCAGGGTGGGTGAGAGAGAGAGAGAGAGAGAGAGAGAGAGAGAGCAAAAGGGTATTAGAGAATAACATTGAAATATTGACTTACTGGGATTAAGTCTTTTTTCTCTCTGTTTTCTCTTTCTGTGTTCTCTCTTTCTCTCTCGGTTCTCACACACTCTTCTCTTTCTCTTTGCTCTCTCTCTGTTACTCTCTCTCTCTTTCTCTGTTTCTCTCTCTGTCTTTGTCTCTCTCTCTCCCTCTCTCTCTCTCTCTCTCTCTCTCTCTCTCTCTCTCTCTCTCTCTCTCTGTCTCTCTCTCTATGGCTATACTCAGTGCATTCATTCACTGCTCAATACTATAGTGGATCATTGGTTATTGATATGTGCAGTTCATATACATGTGAATAAATACATTAATATTACAAATACAGTTCAGTGACCAATCAGAGTAGAGTATCAACAGGCCACACCCCCACACCACTGCAATGTTTCTATTTCTTTTTCAGAGAAAATTTACCATGGAATTTATCTTCAACTTTGGAATTAATTCCACACACACACACACACACACAGATTCAGACTCGAGTACAACACCCATTATTCTTTGTCAAACCGTTAGAGGACAGATTCCTGGTACAGAACGTGTCAGTGTGTGTGTGTATGTGCGTGTGTGTGTATTTGTGTGTGATTTATTCGTTGTGGTTGATGCGCACTCTGAAGGAGACCCTGTGGGTGACCTCAACTCTATTGCTGAACTCTTTATAGGTGTCTGCGTGTGATTGTGTGTGTGTGTCTGCGTTTGTTTGTTTGTGTGTGTGTGTGTGTGTGTGTGCGTGTCTGGGTGGGTTTGTTTGTGTGTGTGTGTGTGTGTGTGTCTGGGTTTGTTTGTGTGTGTTTGTATGTGTGTGATTTATTCGTTGTTGTTGATGCGCACTTTGAAGGAGACCCTGCCGGCAAACTTGTCTCTCTCACTAAACTCTCTGATAGTGTTGGAGTTTATTTTACATTCCACATTGACGTCTGTGTTCTGAGTAAGGTTCAGGAACTTCACCGCCACCAGGGGCTGGGAGTAGTTCACCTGGGGGTGGGGGTGGGGAAGAAAAAGACAGATGGGGTGTGGAAGGGCGGGGACAGGGGCAGAAATAAACAGGGTGTGAAGCAGAGTGATGTGAGGGACACAGGGAGAGTGAAAAGAGGCATTGAGAGTTATTGGTAAGTAAGGCAATGTAAACATGTAACTGCAATTGTATCTGATCTGGGTAGTGTCTGATCTGTGTTGTGTCCGAACTGTGTAGTGTCTGATCTAGGTAGTGTCTGATCTGTGTTGTGTCTGAACTGTGGTGTGTTTGACCTCTGTAGTGTCCGATATGTGTTGTGTCTGATCTGCGTTGTGTTTGAACTGTGTAGTATCTGATCTGTGTTGTGATTGGACTGTGTCGTGTTTGAACGGTGTAGTGTCTCATCTGTGTTGTGCCTGACCTGTGTTATGTCTGATCTGTGTTGTGTTTGAACTGTGTAGTGTCTGATCTGTGTTGTGTTTGACCTGTGTAGTGTCTGATCTGTGTTGTGCCTGAACTGTGTTGTGTCTGATCTGTGTTGTGCCTGAACTGTGTTGTGTCTGATCTGTGTAGTGTCTGATCTGTGTTGTGTTTCAACTGTGTAGTGTCTGAACTGTGTTTTGTTTGACCTGTTTAGTGTCTGATGTGAGTTGTGTCTGAACTGTGTTGTGTCTGATCTGTGTTGTGTTTGAACTGTTTAGTGTCTGATTTGAGTTGTGTCTGAACTGTGTTGTGTCTGATCTATGTTGTGTTTGAACTGTGTTGTGTCTGATCTGTGTTGTGTTTGAACTGTGTAGTGTGTGCTCTGTGTAGTGTCTGATCTGTGTTGTGTTTTAACTGTGTAGTGTCTGATCTCTGTTATGTTTGACCTGTGCTGTGTCTGATCTGTGTTGTGTTTGAACTGTGTAGTGTGTGATCTGTGTTGTGTTTGAACTGTGTAGTGTCCAATCTGTTTGTGTCTAAACTGTGTTGTGTTTGAACTGTGTAGTGTCTAATCTGTTTTGTGTCTAAACTGTGTTGTGTTTAAACTGTGTAGTGTGTGATCTGAGTTGTGTCTAAACTGTGTTGTATTTGAACTGTGTAGTGTCTTATCTATATTGTGTTTGAACTGTGTAGTGTGTGATCTGTGTAGTGTCTGATCTGTGTTGTGTTTGAACTGTGTAGTGTGTGATCTGTGTAGTGTCTGATCTGTGTTGTGTTTGAACTGTGTAGTGTCCAATCTGTTTTTTTGTCTGATCTCTGTTGTATTTTAACTGTGTAGTGTGTGATCTGTGTAGTGTCTGATCTGTGTTGTGTTTGAACTGTGTAGTGTCCAATCTATTTTGTGTCTAAACTGTGTTGTATTTGAACCGTGTAGTGTCTGATCTGTGTTGTGTCTGGACTGTGATGTGTTTGACCTCTGTAATATCTGATATGTGTTGTGCCTGATCTGTGTTGTGTCTGATCTGTGTTGTGTTTGACCTGTGTAGTGTCTGATCTGTGTTGTGCCTTATCTGTTGTGTTTGAACTGTGTAGTGTCTGAACTGTGTTTTGTTTGACCTGTTTAGTGTCTGATCTGAGTTGTGTCTGAACTGTGTTGTGTCTGATCTGTGTTGTGTTTGAACTGTATAGTGTTTGGTCTGTGCTGTGTCTGATCTGTGTTTTGTTTGAACTGTGTAGTGTCCAATCTGTTTTGTGTCTAAACTGTGTTGTGTTTGAACTGTGTAGGGTCTGATGTGTATTGTGTTTGACCTGTGTTGTGTCTGAACTGCGTTATTTGTGATCTGTGTTATGTTTGAACTGTATAGTCTTTGGTCTGTGTTGTGTCTGATCTGTGTTGTGTTTAAACTGTGTAGTGTCCAAACTGTTTTGTGTCTAAACTGTGTTGTATTTGAACTGTGTAGTGTCTGATCTCTGTTGTGTTTGAACTGTGTAGTGTGTGATCTGTGTAGTGTCTGATCTGTGTTGTGTCTGGACTGTGATGTGTTTGACCTCTGTAATATCTGATATGTGTTGTGCCTGATCTTTGTTGTGTCTGATCTGTGTTGTGTTTGACCTGTGTAGTGTCTGATCTGTGTTGTGCCTTATCTGTTGTGTTTGAACTGTGTAGTGTCTGAACTGTGTTTTGTTTGACCTGTTTAGTGTCTGATCTGAGTTGTGTCTGAACTGTGTTGTGTCTGATCTGTGTTGTGTTTGAACTGTATAGTGTTTGGTCTGTGCTGTGTCTGATCTGTGTTTTGTTTGAACTGTGTAGTGTCCAATCTGTTTTGTGTCTAAACTGTGTTGTGTTTGAACTGTGTAGGGTCTGATGTGTGTTGTGTTTGACCTGTGTTGTGTCTGAACTGCGTTATTTGTGATCTGTGTTATGTTTGAACTGTATAGTCTTTGGTCTGTGTTGTGTCTGATCTGTGTTGTGTTTAAACTGTGTAGTGTCCAAACTGTTTTGTGTCTAAACTGTGTTGTATTTGAACTGTGTAGTGTCTGATCTCTGTTGTGTTTGAACTGTGTAGTGTGTGATCTGTGTAGTGTCTGATCTGTGTTGTGTCTGGACTGTGATGTGTTTGACCTCTGTAATATCTGATATGTGTTGTGCCTGATCTGTGTTGTGTCTGATCTGTGTTGTGTTTGACCTGTGTAGTGTCTGATCTGTGTTGTGCCTTATCTGTTGTGTTTGAACTGTGTAGTGTCTGAACTGTGTTTTGTTTGACCTGTTTAGTGTCTGATCTGAGTTGTGTCTGAACTGTGTTGTGTCTGATCTGTGTTGTGTTTGAACTGTATAGTGTTTGGTCTGTGCTGTGTCTGATCTGTGTTTTGTTTGAACTGTGTAGTGTCCAATCTGTTTTGTGTCTAAACTGTGTTGTGTTTGAACTGTGTAGGGTCTGATGTGTGTTGTGTTTGACCTGTGTTGTGTCTGAACTGCGTTATTTGTGATCTGTGTTATGTTTGAACTGTATAGTCTTTGGTCTGTGTTGTGTCTGATCTGTGTTGTGTTTAAACTGTGTAGTGTCCAAACTGTTTTGTGTCTAAACTGTGTTGTATTTGAACTGTGTAGTGTCTGATCTCTGTTGTGTTTGAACTGTGTAGTGTGTGATCTGTGTAGTGTCTGATCTGTGTTGTGTCTGGACTGTGATGTGTTTGACCTCTGTAATATCTGATATGTGTTGTGCCTGATCTGTGTTGTGTCTGATCTGTGTTGTGTTTGACCTGTGTAGTGTCTGATCTGTGTTGTGCCTTATCTGTTGTGTTTGAACTGTGTAGTGTCTGAACTGTGTTTTGTTTGACCTGTTTAGTGTCTGATCTGAGTTGTGTCTGAACTGTGTTGTGTCTGATCTGTGTTGTGTTTGAACTGTATAGTGTTTGGTCTGTGCTGTGTCTGATCTGTGTTTTGTTTGAACTGTGTAGTGTCCAATCTGTTTTGTGTCTAAACTGTGTTGTGTTTGAACTGTGTAGGGTCTGATCTCTGTTGTGTTTGAACTGTGTAGTGTGTGATCTGTGTAGTGTCTGATCTGTGTTGTGTTTGAACTGTGTAGTGTCTGACCTGTGTTATGTCTGATCTGTGTTGTGTTTGAACTGTGTAGTGTCCAATCTGTTTTGTGTCTAAACTGTGTTGTGTTTGAACTGTGTAGTGTCTGATCTGTGTTGTGTCTGGACTGTGATGTGTTTGACCTCTGAAATATCTGATATGTGTTGTGCCTGATCTGTGTTGTGTCTGATCTGTGCTGTGTTTGAACTGTGTAGTGTCTGATCTTGGTTGTGTCTGGACTGTGTTGTGTTTGAACTGTGTAGTGTCCAACCTGTTTTGTGTCTAAACTGTGTTGTATTTAAACTGTGTAGTGTCTGATCTTGGTTTTGTCTGGACTGTGTTGTGTTTGATCTGTGCAGCATTTGATCTGTGTTGTGTTTGAACTGTGTAGTGTCTGATCTGTGTTGTGTCTGATCTATGTTGTGTTTGAACTGTGTAATGTATGATCTGTGTTGTGTCTGATCTCTGTTGTGTTTGAACTGTGTAGTGTGTGATCTGTGATGTGTCTGATCTCTGTTGTGTTTGAACTGTGTAGTGTCCAATCTATTTTGTGTCTAAACTGTGTTGTGTTTGAACCGTTTAGTGTCTGACCTGTGTTATGTCTGATCTGTGTTGTGCCTAACTGTGTTGTGTCTGATCTGTGTAGTGTCTGATCTTTGTTGTGTTTCAACTGTGTAGTGTCTGAACTGTGTTTTGTTTGACCTGTTTAGTGTCTGATCTGAGTTGTGTCTGAACTGTGTTGTGTCTGATCTGTGTTGTGTTTGAAGTGTATAGTGTTTGGTCTGTGTTGTGTCTGATCTGTGTTTTGTTTGAACGGTGTAGTGTCCAATCTGTTTTGTGTCTAAACTGTGTTGTGTTTGAACTGTGTAGTGTCTGATGTGTGTTGTGTTTGACCTGTGTTGTGTCTGAACTGCGTTATTTTTGATCTGTGTTGTGTTTGAACTGTATAGTGTTTGGTTTGTTTTGTGTCTGAACTGTGTTGTGTTTGAACTGTGTAGTGTCCAATCTATTTTGTGTCTAAACTGTGTTGTATTTGAACTGTGTAGTGTCTGATCTTGGTTGTGTCTGGACTGTGTTGTGTTTGATCTGTGCAGTATTTGATCTGTGTTGTGTTTGAACTGTGTAGTGTCTGATCTGTGTTGTGTCTGATCTCTGTTGTGTTTGAACTGTGTAGTGTCCAATCTGTTTTGTGTCTAAACTGTGTTGTGTTTGAACCGTGTAGTGTCTGATCTGTGTTGTGTCTGGACTGTGTTGTGTTTGAACTGTGCAGTATTTGATCTGTGTTGTGTTTGAACTGTGTAGTGTATGATGTGTTGTGTTTGAACTGTGTAGTGTGTGGTCTGTGTTGTGTTTGAATTGTGTAGTGTCTGATCTCTGTTGTGTTTGAAATTTGTAGTGTCTGATCTGTGTTGTGTCTGAACTGTGGTGTGTTTGACCTGTGTATTGTCTTATCTGTGTTGTGCCTGACCTGTGTTGTGTCTCAACTGTTTTTTGTTTGAACAATATTGTGTCTGATCTGTGTTGTGTTTCACCTGTGTAGTGTCTGATCTGTGTTGTGCCTGAACTGTTTTGTGTTTGATCTGTGTTCTGTCTGAACTGTGGTGTATCTGATCTGTGTTATGTTTGAACTGTGAAGTGTCTGATCTGTGTTGTGTTTGAACTGTGTTGTGCGTGAACTGTGAAGTGTATGATCTGTGTTGTGTTTGACCTGTGTTGTGTCTGAACTGTGTGGTGTTTGACCTCTGTAGTGTTTGATCTGTGCTGTGCCTGATCTGTGTTGTGTCTGATCTGGGTTGTGTTTGAGCTGTGTAGATTCTTATCTCTGTTGTGCCTAAACTGTGTTGTGTCTGAACTATTTTGTGTTTGAACTATGTTGTGTCTGACCTGTGTAGTGTTTGATCTGTGTTACGCCTGATCTGTTTTGTGTTTGAACTGTGCAGAGTCTGATCTGTGTTGTGTCTGAACTGTGTTGTGTTTGACCTGTGTAGTGTCTGATCTGTGTTGTGTCTGAGCTGTGTTGTGTTTGACCTGTGTAGTGTCTGATCTGTGTTGTGTCTGATCTGTGTTGTGTCTGATCTGTGTTGTGTTTGAACTGTATAGTGTTTGGTCTGTGCTGTGTCTGATCTGTGTTTTGTTTGAACTGTGTAGTGTCCAATCTGTTTTGTGTCTAAACTGTGTTGTGTTTGAACTGTGTAGGGTCTGATGTGTGTTGTGTTTGACCTGTGTTGTGTCTGAACTGCGTTATTTGTGATCTGTGTTATGTTTGAACTGTATAGTCTTTGGTCTGTGTTGTGTCTGATCTGTGTTGTGTTTAAACTGTGTAGTGTCCAAACTGTTTTGTGTCTAAACTGTGTTGTATTTGAACTGTGTAGTGTCTGATCTCTGTTGTGTTTGAACTGTGTAGTGTGTGATCTGTGTAGTGTCTGATCTGTGTTGTGTCTGGACTGTGATGTGTTTGACCTCTGTAATATCTGATATGTGTTGTGCCTGATCTGTGTTGTGTCTGATCTGTGTTGTGTTTGACCTGTGTAGTGTCTGATCTGTGTTGTGCCTTATCTGTTGTGTTTGAACTGTGTAGTGTCTGAACTGTGTTTTGTTTGACCTGTTTAGTGTCTGATCTGAGTTGTGTCTGAACTGTGTTGTGTCTGATCTGTGTTGTGTTTGAACTGTATAGTGTTTGGTCTGTGCTGTGTCTGATCTGTGTTTTGTTTGAACTGTGTAGTGTCCAATCTGTTTTGTGTCTAAACTGTGTTGTGTTTGAACTGTGTAGGGTCTGATCTCTGTTGTGTTTGAACTGTGTAGTGTGTGATCTGTGTAGTGTCTGATCTGTGTTGTGTTTGAACTGTGTAGTGTCTGACCTGTGTTATGTCTGATCTGTGTTGTGTTTGAACTGTGTAGTGTCCAATCTGTTTTGTGTCTAAACTGTGTTGTGTTTGAACTGTGTAGTGTCTGATCTGTGTTGTGTCTGGACTGTGATGTGTTTGACCTCTGAAATATCTGATATGTGTTGTGCCTGATCTGTGTTGTGTCTGATCTGTGCTGTGTTTGAACTGTGTAGTGTCTGATCTTGGTTGTGTCTGGACTGTGTTGTGTTTGAACTGTGTAGTGTCCAACCTGTTTTGTGTCTAAACTGTGTTGTATTTAAACTGTGTAGTGTCTGATCTTGGTTTTGTCTGGACTGTGTTGTGTTTGATCTGTGCAGCATTTGATCTGTGTTGTGTTTGAACTGTGTAGTGTCTGATCTGTGTTGTGTCTGATCTATGTTGTGTTTGAACTGTGTAATGTATGATCTGTGTTGTGTCTGATCTCTGTTGTGTTTGAACTGTGTAGTGTGTGATCTGTGATGTGTCTGATCTCTGTTGTGTTTGAACTGTGTAGTGTCCAATCTATTTTGTGTCTAAACTGTGTTGTGTTTGAACCGTTTAGTGTCTGACCTGTGTTATGTCTGATCTGTGTTGTGCCTAACTGTGTTGTGTCTGATCTGTGTAGTGTCTGATCTTTGTTGTGTTTCAACTGTGTAGTGTCTGAACTGTGTTTTGTTTGACCTGTTTAGTGTCTGATCTGAGTTGTGTCTGAACTGTGTTGTGTCTGATCTGTGTTGTGTTTGAAGTGTATAGTGTTTGGTCTGTGTTGTGTCTGATCTGTGTTTTGTTTGAACGGTGTAGTGTCCAATCTGTTTTGTGTCTAAACTGTGTTGTGTTTGAACTGTGTAGTGTCTGATGTGTGTTGTGTTTGACCTGTGTTGTGTCTGAACTGCGTTATTTTTGATCTGTGTTGTGTTTGAACTGTATAGTGTTTGGTTTGTTTTGTGTCTGAACTGTGTTGTGTTTGAACTGTGTAGTGTCCAATCTATTTTGTGTCTAAACTGTGTTGTATTTGAACTGTGTAGTGTCTGATCTTGGTTGTGTCTGGACTGTGTTGTGTTTGATCTGTGCAGTATTTGATCTGTGTTGTGTTTGAACTGTGTAGTGTCTGATCTGTGTTGTGTCTGATCTCTGTTGTGTTTGAACTGTGTAGTGTCCAATCTGTTTTGTGTCTAAACTGTGTTGTGTTTGAACCGTGTAGTGTCTGATCTGTGTTGTGTCTGGACTGTGTTGTGTTTGAACTGTGCAGTATTTGATCTGTGTTGTGTTTGAACTGTGTAGTGTATGATGTGTTGTGTTTGAACTGTGTAGTGTGTGGTCTGTGTTGTGTTTGAATTGTGTAGTGTCTGATCTCTGTTGTGTTTGAAATTTGTAGTGTCTGATCTGTGTTGTGTCTGAACTGTGGTGTGTTTGACCTGTGTATTGTCTTATCTGTGTTGTGCCTGACCTGTGTTGTGTCTCAACTGTTTTTTGTTTGAACAATATTGTGTCTGATCTGTGTTGTGTTTCACCTGTGTAGTGTCTGATCTGTGTTGTGCCTGAACTGTTTTGTGTTTGATCTGTGTTCTGTCTGAACTGTGGTGTATCTGATCTGTGTTATGTTTGAACTGTGAAGTGTCTGATCTGTGTTGTGTTTGAACTGTGTTGTGCGTGAACTGTGAAGTGTATGATCTGTGTTGTGTTTGACCTGTGTTGTGTCTGAACTGTGTGGTGTTTGACCTCTGTAGTGTTTGATCTGTGCTGTGCCTGATCTGTGTTGTGTCTGATCTGGGTTGTGTTTGAGCTGTGTAGATTCTTATCTCTGTTGTGCCTAAACTGTGTTGTGTCTGAACTATTTTGTGTTTGAACTATGTTGTGTCTGACCTGTGTAGTGTTTGATCTGTGTTACGCCTGATCTGTTTTGTGTTTGAACTGTGCAGAGTCTGATCTGTGTTGTGTCTGAACTGTGTTGTGTTTGACCTGTGTAGTGTCTGATCTGTGTTGTGTCTGAGCTGTGTTGTGTTTGACCTGTGTAGTGTCTGATCTGTGTTGTGTCTGAACTGGGTTATGATTGACTTGTGTTGTGTCTGATCTGCATTGAGTCTGAACTGTGTAGTGCCTGATCTGTGTAGTGCCTGATCTGCGTTGTGTTTGAACTGTATGGTTTGAACTGTGAAGTGTCTGATCTGTGTTGTGTCCGAACTGTGTAGTGTCTGATCTAGGTAGTGTCTGATCTGTGTTGTGTCTGAACTGTGGTGTGTTTGACCTCTGTAGTGTCCGATATGTGTTGTGTCTGATCTGCGTTGTGTTTGAACTGTGTAGTATCTGATCTGTGTTGTGATTGGACTGTGTCGTGTTTGAACGGTGTAGTGTCTCATCTGTGTTGTGCCTGACCTGTGTTATGTCTGATCTGTGTTGTGTTTGAACTGTGTAGTGTCTGATCTGTGTTGTGTTTGACCTGTGTAGTGTCTGATCTGTGTTGTGCCTGAACTGTGTTGTGTCTGATCTGTGTTGTGCCTGAACTGTGTTGTGTCTGATCTGTGTAGTGTCTGATCTGTGTTGTGTTTCAACTGTGTAGTGTCTGAACTGTGTTTTGTTTGACCTGTTTAGTGTCTGATGTGAGTTGTGTCTGAACTGTGTTGTGTCTGATCTGTGTTGTGTTTGAACTGTTTAGTGTCTGATCTGAGTTGTGTCTGAACTGTGTTGTGTCTGATCTATGTTGTGTTTGAACTGTGTTGTGTCTGATCTGTGTTTTGTTTGAACTGTGTAGTGTCCAATCTGTTTTGTGTCTGATCTCTGTTGTGTTTGAACTGTGTAGTGTGTGATCTGTGTAGTGTCTGATCTGTGTTGTGTTTTAACTGTGTAGTGTCTGATCTCTGTTATGTTTGACCTGTCCTGTGTCTGATCTGTGTTGTGTTTGAACTGTGTAGTGTGTGATCTGTGTTGTGTTTGAACTGTGTAGTGTCCAATCTGTTTGTGTCTAAACTGTGTTGTGTTTGAACTGTGTAGTGTCTAATCTGTTTTGTGTCTAAACTGTGTTGTGTTTAAACTGTGTAGTGTGTGATCTGAGTTGTGTCTAAACTGTGTTGTATTTGAACTGTGTAGTGTCTTATCTATATTGTGTTTGAACTGTGTAGTGTGTGATCTGTGTAGTGTCTGATCTGTGTTGTGTTTGAACTGTGTAGTGTGTGATCTGTGTAGTGTCTGATCTGTGTTGTGTTTGAACTGTGTAGTGTCCAATCTGTTTTGTGTCTGATCTCTGTTGTATTTTAACTGTGTAGTGTGTGATCTGTGTAGTGTCTGATCTGTGTTGTGTTTGAACTGTGTAGTGTCCAATCTATTTTGTGTCTAAACTGTGTTGTATTTGAACCGTGTAGTGTCTGATCTGTGTTGTGTCTGGACTGTGATGTGTTTGACCTGTGTAGTGTCTGATTTGTGTTGTGTCTGAACTGTGTTATGATTGACTTGTGTTGTGTCTGATCTGCATTGAGTCTGAACTGTGTAGTGCCTGATCTGTGTAGTGCCTGATCTGCATTGTGTTTGAACTCTATGGTTTGAACTGTGAAGTGTCTGATCTGTGTTGTGTCTGAACTGTGTTGTGTTTGATCTGTGTTGTGTCTGATATGTGTTGTGTTTCAATGGTGTAGTGTCTGATCTGCATTGTGCTTCATATGTGTAGTGCCTGATATGTGTTGTGTCTGATCTGTGTTGTGTCTGAACTGTGTTGTGTCTGAACTATGTTGTGTTTGACCTGTGTTGTGTCTGATCTGTGTTGTGTTTGACCTGTGTAGTGTCTGATCTATGTTGTGTTTGACCTGTGTAGTGTCTGATCTGTGTTGTGTCTGATCTGTGTTTTGTTTGAACTGTGTAGTGTCTGATTTGTGTCTGAATTATGTTGTGTTTGACCTGTGTTTTGTCTGATCTGCATTGTGCCTCATATGTGTAGTGCCTGATATGTGTTGTGTCTGATCTGTGTTGTGTCTGAACTGTGTTGTGTCTGAACTATGTTGTGTTTCACCTGTGTAGTGTCTGATCTGTGTTGTGCCTGAACTGTTTTGTGTTTGATCTGTGTTCTGTCTGAACTGTGGTGTATCTGATCTGTGTTCTGTTTGAACTGTGTAGTGTCTGATCTGTGTTATGTTTGAACTGTGAAGTGTCTGATCTGTGTTGTGTTTGAACTGTGTTGTGCTTGAACTGTGAAGTGTATGATCTGTGTTGTGTTTGACCTGTGTTGTGTCTGAACTGTGTGGTGTTTGACCTCTGTAGTGTTTGATCTGTGCTGTGCCTGATCTGTGTTGTGTCTGATCTGGGTTGTGTTTGAGCTGTGTAGAGTCTTATCTCTGTTGTGCCTAAACTGTGTTGTGTCTGACCTGTGTAGTTTTTGATCTGTGTTACGCCTGATCTGTTTTGTGTTTGAACTGTGCAGAGTCTGATCTGTGTTGTGTCTGAACTGTGTTGTGTTTGACCTGTGTAGTGTCTGATCTGTGTTGTGTCTGAGCTGTGTTGTGTTTGACCTGTGTAGTGTCTGATCTGTGTTGTGTCTGATCTGTGTTGTGTCTGAACTGGGTTATGATTGACTTGTGTTGTGTCTGATCTGCATTGAGTCTGAACTGTGTAGTGCCTGATCTGTGTAGTGCCTGATCTGCGTTATGTTTGAACTGTATGGTTTGAACTGTGAAGTGTCTGATCTGTGTTGTGTCTGAACTGTGTTGTGTTTGATCTGTGTTGTGTCTGATATGTGTTGTGTTTCAATGGTGTAGTGTCTGATCTGCATTGTGCTTCATATGTGTAGTGCCTGATATGTGTTGTGTTTGACCTGTGTAGTGTCTGATCTATGTTGTGTTTGACCTGTGTAGTGTCTGATCTGTGTTGTGTCTGATCTGTGTTTTGTTTGAACTGTGTAGTGTCTGATTTGTGTCTGAAGTATGTTGTGTTTGACCTGTGTTGTGTCTGATCTGCATTGTGCCTCATATGTGTAGTGCCTGATATGTGTTGTGTCTGATCTGTGTTGTGTCTGAACTGTGTTGTGTCTGAACTATGTTGTGTTTGACCTGTGTAGTGTTTGACCTGTGTAGTGTCTGATCTGTGTTGTGTCTGATCTGTGTTTTGTTTGAACTGTGTAGTGTCCAATTTGTGTTGTGTCTGAACTATGTTGTGTTTGACCTGTGGAGTGTCTGATCTGTGTTGTGTTTGAACGGTGTAGTGTCTGATCTGCGTTGTGCCTGATCTGTGTAATGCCTGATTTGTGTTGTGTCTGAACTATATGGTTTGAACTGTGAAGTGTCTGATCTGTGTTGTGTCTGAATTGTGTTGTGTTTGACCTGTGTTGTGCCTGATCTGTGTTGTGTCTGATATGTGTTGTGTTTCAACCGTGTAGTGTCTGATCTTTGTTGTGTCTGATCTGTATTGTGTTTGACCTGTGTAGTGTCTGATTTTTGTTGTGTTTGAACGGTGTAGTGTCTGATCTGCATTGTGCCTGATCTGTGTAGTGTCTGATCTGCGTTGTGCCTGACCTGTGTAGTGTCTGATCTGTATTGTGTCTGATCTGTGTTGTGTCTGAACTGTGTTATGATTGACTTGTGTTGTGTCTGATCTGCATTGAGTCTGAACTGTGTAGTGCCTGATCTGCGTTGTGTTTGAACTGTATGGTTTGAACTGTGAAGTGTCTGATCTGTGTTGTGTCTGAACTGTGTTGTGTTTGATCTGTGTTGTGTCTGATATGTGTTGTGTTTCAATGGTGTAGTGTCTGATCTGCATTGTGCTTCATATGTGTAGTGCCTGATATGTGTTGTGTCTGATCTGTGTTGTGTCTGAACTGTGTTGTGTCTGAACTATGTTGTGTTTGACCTGTGTTGTGTCTGATCTGTGTTGTGTTTGACCTGTGTAGTGTCTGATCTATGTTGTGTTTGACCTGTGTAGTGTCTGATCTGTGTTGTGTCTGATCTGTGTTTTGTTTGAACTGTGTAGTGTCTGATTTGTGTCTGAAGTATGTTGTGTTTGACCTGTGTTGTGTCTGATCTGCATTGTGCCTCATATGTGTAGTGCCTGATATGTGTTGTGTCTGATCTGTGTTGTGTCTGAACTGTGTTGTGTCTGAACTATGTTGTGTTTGACCTGTGTAGTGTCTGATTTTTGTTGTGTTTGAACGGTGTAGTGTCTGATCTGCATTGTGCCTGATCTGTGTAGTGTCTGATCTGCGTTGTGCCTGATCTGTGTAGTGCCTGATTTGTGTTGTGTCTGAACTGTATGTTTTGAGCTGTGAAGTGTCTGATCTGTGTTGTGTCTGAATTGTGCTGTGTTTGACCTGTGTTGTGCCTGATCTGTGTTGTGTCTGATATGTGTTGTGTTTCAACCGTGTAGTGTCTGAACTGTGTTGTGTTTGAGCTGTGTTGTGTCTGAACTTTGTTGTTTGAACTGTGAAGTGTCTGACCTGTGTTGTATCTGATCTGTGTTGTATTTGATCTGTGTTTTGCCTCAACTGTGTTGTGTTTGACCTGTGTATTATCTGATCTGTGTTGCATCTGGACTGTGTTGTATTTGACCTGTGTAATGTCTGATCTGTGCTGTGTCTGATCTGTTTTGTGTCTGATCTGTGTAACCCACCTGTGCTCGTTTACCGTAATAAGGGTAATACATCAGGTTAAAGCTCCCATTTGGAGGAAAGTATGCCATGTTTCCTAACAGCTCACTATCCTCCTTCTACAGAGAGAGAGAGAGAGAAAGACACAGAGAGAGAGAGAGAAAGACACAGAGAGAGAGAGAAAGAAAGAGAGGGAAAGAATATTCACAACTTTAGTGTAGTCTAAAATAGTCCACTGTCTTAGTGGGTGTTACTGCGGTCTAGTAGAGTGTGCTGGGGTCTAGTGGATGTTACTTGGGTCTAGCAGAGTCTGTTGGGGTCTAGTGTCTGCTGGGGTCTAGTTGTGTCTGCTGGGGTCTAGTGGATGTTACTGGGGTCTAGTGGAGTCTTTTGTGGTCTAGTGTCTGATGGGGTCTAGTGGAGTCTGCTGGGGTCTAGTGGATGTTACTGGGGTCTTGTAGAGTGTGTTGGAGTCTAGTGTCTGCTGGGGTCTAGTGGATGTTACTGGGGTCTAGTAAAGTCTGTTGGGGTCTAGTGTCTGCTGGGGTCCAGTGGATGTTACTGTGATCTAGTGGATGTTACTGTGGTTCAGTGGTGTCTGTTGGGATCTAGTGGATGTTACCCTAGTCGAATGGTGTATGTTGGGGTCTAGTGGATGTTACAGTGGTCCAATGGAGTCTGTTGGGGTCTAGTGGATATTACAGTAGTCCAATGGAGTCTGTTGGGGTCTAGTGGATGTTACTGTGGTTCAGTGGAGTCTGTTGGGGTCTAGTGGATCTTACTGTGGTGCAGTGGAGTCTGTTGGGGTCTAGTGGATGTTTCTGTGGTCCAGTGGAGTCTGTTGGGGTCTAGTGGATGTTACAGTGGTCCAGTGGAGTCTGTTGGTGTCTAGTGGATGTTACAGTGGTCCAGTGGAGTCTGTTGGGGTCTAGTGGATGTTACAGTGGTCCAGTGGAGTTTGATGTGATCTAGTGGATGTTATAGTGGTCCAGTGGAGTCTGTTGGGGTCTAGTGGATGTTACTGTGGTGCAGTGGAGTTTGATGTGATCTAGTGGATGTTATAGTGGTCCAGTGGAGTCTGTTGGGGTCTAGTGGATGTTACTGTGGTGCAGTGGAGTTTGATGGGGTCTAGTGGATGTTATAGTGGTCTAGTGCAGAGGTTCCCAAACTTTATAGAGCATGTTCCACCCGTTATAAAACCAAAACCTCCAAGTACCACCTATGATTTTTACCAGAGAAACATGGGCCCTGGTTCTCCCACTGTGTCGGGGGCATAAGGCAAAATCTTACTTCAATCCCTGCATGTTTTTGTTGCTTTTTATTTATCTGAAATTTGCAGTTTTACACAAAATGATCTAAAATAACTGAATACATGAATACAAATGACTATAGGGAGTCATTAAAACTGAATGTTTTAAATACAATTTTATATTTATGAGAACATATAAAATTTACAGGCAATACGCATTTTGAAAAAAACAAAAAAAAAGAAGAGGTCAGTGTAATATCAGTATCATGCTTTAACAGGCTCCATTTGGAGCAGGTCACAGTGGTTCTCTACATTTGTAGTAGTAGCAGTAGGTGAAGAATGAATGCTGTAATGATGCAAAGAACAGCCACGTTTTCCCTCATCCGATTCTTTTCTTCTATTGTGTCTTGCTGGTACATAATTCTTGCTAAGGTTTTCTCTGCATTTGCCTCTGGATTTAGTTGTCACGCCCTCGTCCTGTCATGTCTGTTTTCCCCGCCATGTGCTCTTTTAGCACATGGCTCTGTTTGTTATTGTCCAAGTCTCCGCCCTCTCCTTGTTATCTGTCTCAGGTGTGTCTTGTCTGT
The DNA here is from genome assembly GCF_029633855.1 of Hoplias malabaricus. NCBI lineage: Eukaryota > Metazoa > Chordata > Actinopteri > Characiformes > Erythrinidae > Hoplias > Hoplias malabaricus. The sequence goes on along the minus strand of NC_089804.1, from coordinate 519,820 downwards.
GTCATGTATTTAAGTTCCCTTGTCTCACTTCTTGTTTGTCTGTCATTCGTTTCATTCTTCTAGTCATGTTCCTCTTCCAATGTTGCTGTGTCATGTTGCCCAGTCAGGTCTGTCTGTCTCAGTCGTTTCCTTTGTCATGTTATTAAGTCTGTCTGTCTTGTTTGCTCTAGCCCTCTGTGTTTAGTTTCTGATTTAGCACTGTTATGTTTAGTGTTAGCTATCTGTGTTTATATAGCTTTCTTGGTCTTAGTGAAGTATCTCTGTCTAGGTCTCTGTCAAATATCTCTGTCTAGGTCTTTAGTCTGTCTGTCTTTCCCATTTGCTATAGTTCTCCGTTTTAGGTTTAGTCTGTCCAGCTCTTTGTATTTTTAGTTTAGCCTGCTTAGCTCCCTTTCTCTGTCTTTGTTAGCTCCCTGTGTGTTGCCTTTCTGTTAAAGTCTTTGTTTTGTTATAGTCTTTTGTTAATAAAGTCTGTGTTTTAGCGTGTGCGTCCGCCTTTGTCAGTCCGCCATCCGTGATTCCTGACATTAGTCCTTCTGGGCTCCTGAGTATTCCTCAGGGGTTGGTCTTAGGGTTATTCACGTTTTTGCTTTGCCCTTTTTAAAATAAAATCCAAATTACTCATGTCTGTCTCTAGCCTTTGCCTATGTCCAGTAAACAGCTGAAACTTTCTTTACACGGATTTCTCTAAAAACTTGGGGGATCATGTTCCCTCCCTGAATCCCACCTGCCGTTCCCTTACAGACATAATCTATTACGGTGAATGCGTAGCATGGTGTGTGTGTGTGTGTGGTGTGTTTTTTTTTTTTTTTTTTTTTTTTTTTTTTTTTTTTTTTTAATAAACAAATTAATTGGGGCACAGTTATGGGAAATGTGAAACTTTATGTAATTTACACAAATTTAGATTTCCAGTTAGGAATAAATTCCTTAACTAAGTAGTACATTTGGCGTACCACAGTTTGAGAACCACTGCTCTAGCGGATGTTACTGTGGTTCATTGGAGTCTACTGTAATGAATTCTACTCTGGTCTACTAGAGTCTAATTTTCCTACAGACTCCAGACTCACCCATTCTTCCTCTCCCACTTTATATTTCTGAGAAGAAATAGAGTCTGGATGAAATGATGGGAGAGAAGACATCAAAACCAGAGAAGAGAGGCTTATAGAGACAGAGGGAGGGATTAAAACAAGGAAATGGGGAGGAAATTTTGATGGGGTTTTGAATATAAAGCAGTTAGATGGAGTAGGAGGGGCTTAGAGAGGGTGGGGTTAAAGCAGAAGAGTTATGCTTTGTTCAAGAAACTGGGATTTACCAATTTTCTAATTTTGTTTCTGAACAGTAGAGAAAGTTATATTTATTTTGGGTGAACTTGTCTTTACTGGATTTCGATGAAGCTGCTTTGTGACATCAGTTGGTAAAAGCTTTACACCAGGGGTCTTCCCTGTGCACTCACACATGTGTACCGTGAAACTCGTAGATGCACAAGTGGAACAAATTGCCATCCCATACTCCACATTGATTGATTGGCCATATGTGTTATGGGGAGATAGGACTTGAGTAGAGAACATGATTTAACACTTTCTGCTCTTCTAGGGTAATGAGATGTTGAGAAGATTTTTTTTTGAGAAGATCAAATTATACTTGGGGATAATTCAATAATTGCTCTATATTGATAGGGACATGTCACTTCCATCCATGCTAATTCTACGCCCTTGACCCCCTGGTACATACAACCTTCAGATAAGCTCTTGAAAGCAGCATTAATTGTAGTGGAGGAGGTGTGTATAAACATTAACCGAGATCCTGTATTAGGAAAATAACCATGTTCCAGTAGAATGTCCCTAGTTTTTTTATATGACATAAATAACATGCATTACACCTGAGCAATTATGTCATGCAAAAACTCCTTACAGATTTACATACAGAACATCCTTCAGCCAATCACCATCTGATATCAAGGTACAAACTGACTATTAGCAGCTAAACATAGGCTAATATACTACAAAACTGCCAGAAATAATCAGTGACATAATGATCCAAATTAACATCTTTCCAGGTGTTACTGATATATTCCCAGAACTGAAACAATATTTCTATGAAATTCATGAGGGAAACACCTGAGGGGACCCTGGGTAATGAAGAGGGTGAAGTTAATGGAGTTGAAGGGGGGTGGGTGGAGTTAGTGAGGTGAGAGAAAACAGAGCGCAGGAAAAGGTCTCAAAGCTTCTGTTACCTTTGCACCACAGGAGACATACGGAGACTGTCCGTCCTTCCCAGGCCGCATTCCAATCACCTAAAAGGGGAACAAAGTTCAGAGGATAAACACATGATCTCCAACACCAAACCATTTCTGTACTTTACATATAATATTATTACATCCAATCACACACAGCCTTCCAAGCCTGGCCAATCATACAAAGCTTTCTTAAACCAGCCAATCACGCACAGCTCTCCAACAGGCCAATCACACACAGCTCTCCAACAGGCCAATCACACACAGCTCTCCAACAGGCCAATCACACACAGCTCTCCAACTAGCCAATCAAACACAGCTCTCCAAACAGGCCAATCACACAAAACTCTCCAAACTGGCCAATTACACACAGCTCTCCAAACTGGCCAATCACACACAACTCTCCAAACTGGCCAATCACACACAACTCTCCAACAGGCCAATCACACAGAGCTCTCCAACAGGCCAATCACATACAGCTCTCCAAACTGGCCAATCACACAAAACTCTCCAAAAGACCAATCAAACACAGCTCTCCAAACTGGCCAATCACACACAACTCTCCAACAGGCCAATCACACAGAGCTCTCCAACAGGCCAATCACACAAAGCTCTCCAACAGGCCAATCACACACAGCTCTCCAAACCGGCCAATCACACAAAACTCTCCAACTAGCCAATCAAACACAGCTCTCCAAACCGGCCAATCACACAAAACTCTCCAACAGACCAATCACACAGCTCTCCAACAGGCCAATCAAACACAGCTCTCCAAACTTGCCAATCACACACAGCTCTCCAACAGGCCAATCACACAAAGCTCTCCAACAGGCCAATCACACACAGCTCACCAACAGGCCAATCACACACAGCTCTCCAACTAGCCAATCAAACACATCTCTCCAAACCGGCCAATCACACAAAACTCTCCAACAGACCAATCACACAGCTCTCCAACAGGCCAATCAAACACAGCTCTCCAAACTTGCCAATCACACAAAGCTCTCCAACAGGCCAATCACACACAGCTCTCCAACAGGCCAATCACACACAGCTCTCAAACAGGCCAATTACACAAAGCTCTCCAAACTTGCCAATCACACACAGCTCTCCAACAGGCCAATCACACACAGCTCTCCAACAGGCCAATCAAACACAGCTCTCCAAACCGGCCAATCACACAAAACTCTCCAACAGACCAATCACACAGCTCTCCAACAGGCCAATCAAACACAGCTCTCCAAACTTGCCAATCACACACAGCTCTCCAACAGGCCAATCACACACAGCTCTCCAACAGGCCAATCACACACAGCTCTCAAACAGGCCAATTACACAAAGCTCTCCAAACTTGTCAATCACACACAGCTCTCCAACAGGCCAATCACACAGAGCTCTCCAACAGGCCAATCACAGACAGCTCTCCAACAGGCCAATCACACGCAACTCTCCAACAGACCAATCACACACAGCTCTCCAAACTGGCCAATCACACACAACTCTCCAACAGGCCAATCACACACAGCTCTCCAAACCGGCCAATCACACAAAACTCTCCAAAAGACCAATCACACACAACTCTCCAAACATGCCAATCACACACAGCTCTCCAACAGGCAAATCACACACAGATCTCCAACAGGCCAATCACACACAGCTCTCCAACAGGCCAATCACACACAGCTCTCCAACAGGCCAATCACACACAGCTCTCCAAACAGGCCAATCACACAAAGCTCTCCAAACTTGCCAATCACACACAGCTCTCCAACAGGCCAATCACACACGGCTCTCCAACAGGCCAATCACACACAACTCTCAAACAGGCCAATCACACAAAGCTCTCCAAACTTGCCAATCACACACAGCTCTCCAAACAGGCCAATCACACAAAGCTCTCCAAAGTGGCCAATCAAACACAGCTCTCCAACAGGCCAATCACACACAGCTCTTCAACAGGCCAATCACACACAACTCTCAAACAGGCCAATCACACATAACTCTCCAACAGGCCAATCACACACAGCTCTCCAACAGGCCAATCACACAGAGCTCTCCAACAGGCCAATCACACATAACTCTCCAACAGGCCAATCACACACAGCTCTCCAACAGGCCAATCACACAAAGCTCTCCAACAGGCCAATCACACACAGCTCTCCAAACCGGCCAATCACACAAAACTCTCCAACTAGCCAATCAAACACAGCTCTCCAAACCGGCCAATCACACAAAACTCTCCAACAGACCAATCACACAGCTCTCCAACAGGCCAATCAAACACAGCTCTCCAAACTTGCCAATCACACACAGCTCTCCAACAGGCCAATCACACACAGCTCTCCAACAGGCCAATCACACACAGCTCTTCAACTAGCCAATCAAACACAGCTCTCCAAACCGGCCAATCACACAAAACTCTCCAACAGACCAATCACACAGCTCTCCAACAGGCCAATCAAACACAGCTCTCCAAACTTGCCAATCACACACAGCTCTCCAACAGGCCAATCACACACAGCTCTCCAACAGGCCAATCACACACAGCTCTCAAACAGGCCAATTACACAAAGCTCTCCAAACTTGCCAATCAAACACAGCTCTCCAACAGGCCAATCACACACAGCTCTCCAACAGGCCAATCAAACACAGCTCTCCAAACCGGCCAATCACACAAAACTCTCCAACAGACCAATCACACAGCTCTCCAACAGGCCAATCAAACACAGCTCTCCAAACTTGCCAATCACACACAGCTCTCCAACAGGCCAATCACACACAGCTCTCAAACAGGCCAATTACACAAAGCTCTCCAAACTTGCCAATCACACACAGCTCTCCAACAGGCCAATCACACAGAGCTGTCCAACAGGCCAATCACAGACAGCTCTCCAACAGGCCAATCACACGCAACTCTCCAACAGACCAATCACACACAGCTCTCCAAACTGGCCAATCACACACAACTCTCCAACAGTCCAATCACACACAGCTCTCCAAACCAGCCAATCACACAAAACTCTCCAAAAGACCAATCACACACAACTCTCCAAACATGCCAATCACACACAGCTCTCCAACAGGCAAATCACACACAGATCTCCAACAGGCCAATCACACACAGCTCCCCAACAGGCCAATCACACACAGCTCTCCAACAGGCCAATCACACACAGCTCTCCAAACAGGCCAATCACACAAAGCTCTCCAAACTTGCCAATCACACACAGCTCTCCAAACTTGCCAATCACACACAGCTCTCCAACAGGCCAATCACACAGAGCTCTCCAACAGGCCAATCACAGACAGCTCTCCAACAGGCCAATCACACGCAACTCTCCAACAGACCAATCACACACAGCTCTCCAAACTGGCCAATCACACACAACTCTCCAACAGGCCAATCACACACAGCTCTCCAAACCGGCCAATCACACAAAACTCTCCAAAAGACCAATCACACACAACTCTCCAAACATGCCAATCACACACAGCTCTCCAACAGGCAAATCACACACAGATCTCCAACAGGCCAATCACACACAGCTCTCCAACAGGCCAATCACACACAGCTCTCCAACAGGCCAATCACACACAGCTCTCCAAACAGGCCAATCACACAAAGCTCTCCAAACTTGCCAATCACACACAGCTCTCCAACAGGCCAATCACACACGGCTCTCCAACAGGCCAATCACACACAACTCTCAAACAGGCCAATCACACAAAGCTCTCCAAACTTGCCAATCACACACAGCTCTCCAAACAGGCCAATCACACAAAGCTCTCCAAACTGGCCAATCAAACACAGCTCTCCAACAGGCCAATCACACACAGCTCTCCAACAGGCCAATCACACACAACTCTCAAACAGGCCAATCACACATAACTCTCCAACAGGCCAATCACACACAGCTCTCCAACAGGCCAATCACACAGAGCTCTCCAACAGGCCAATCACACAAAGCTCTCCAACAGGCCAATCACACACAGCTCTCCAAACCGGCCAATCACACAAAACTCTCCAACTAGCCAATCAAACACAGCTCTCCAAACCGGCCAATCACACAAAACTCTCCAACAGACCAATCACACAGCTCTCCAACAGGCCAATCAAACACAGCTCTCCAAACTTGCCAATCACACACAGCTCTCCAACAGGCCAATCACACACAGCTCTCCAACAGGCCAATCACACACAGCTCTCAAACAGGCCAATTACACAAAGCTCTCCAAACTTGCCAATCACACACAGCTCTCCAACAGGCCAATCACACACAGCTCTCCAACAGGCCAATCACACACAGCTCTCCAACAGGCCAATCAAACACAGCTCTCCAAACCGGCCAATCACACAAAACTCTCCAACAGACCAATCACACAGCTCTCCAACAGGCCAATCAAACACAGCTCTCCAAACTTGCCAATCACACACAGCTCTCCAACAGGCCAATCACACACAGCTCTCCAACAGGCCAATCACACACAGCTCTCAAACAGGCCAATTACACAAAGCTCTCCAAACTTGCCAATCACACACAGCTCTCCAACAGGCCAATCACACAGAGCTCTCCAACAGGCCAATCACAGACAGCTCTCCAACAGGCCAATCACACGCAACTCTCCAACAGACCAATCACACACAGCTCTCCAAACTGGCCAATCACACACAACTCTCCAACAGGCCAATCACACACAGCTCTCCAAACCGGCCAATCACACAAAACTCTCCAAAAGACCAATCACACACAACTCTCCAAACATGCCAATCACACACAGCTCTCCAACAGGCCAATCACACACAGATCTCCAACAGGCCAATCACACACAGCTCTCCAACAGGCCAATCACACACAGCTCTCCAAACAGGCCAATCACACACAGCTCTCCAACAGGCCAATCACACACGGCTCTCCAACAAGCCAATCACACACAACTCTCAAACAGGCCAATCACACAAAGCTCTCCAAACTTGCCAATCACACACAGCTCTCCAAACAGGCCAATCACACAAAGCTCTCCAAACTGGCCAATCAAACACAGCTCTCCAACAGGCCAATCACACACAGCTCTCCAACAGGCCAATCACACACAACTCTCAAACAGGCCAATCACACATAACTCTCCAACAGGCCAATCACACACAGCTCTCCAACAGGCCAATCACACACAACTCTCCAACAGGCCAATCACACACAGCTCTCCAAACTTGCCAATCACACACAGCTCTCCAACAGGCCAATCACAAACAGCTCTCCAAACTTGCCAATCACACACAGCTCTCCAACAGGCCAATCACACACAGCTCTCCAAACTGGCCAATCACACAAAGCTCTCCAGACTTGCCAATCACACACAGCTCTACAACAGGCCAATTACACACAACTCTCCAACAGGCCAATCACACACAGCTCTCCAACAGGCCAATCACACACAGCTCTCCAACAGGCCAATCACACACAACTCTCCAACAGGCCAATCACACACATCTCTCCAAACTGGCCAATCACACAAAGCTCTCCAGACTTGCCAATCACACACAGCTCTCCAACAGGCCAATCACACACAACTCTCCAACAGGCCAATTACACACAACTCTCCAACAGGCCAATCACACACAGCTCTCCAAACAGGCCAATCACACAAAGCTCTCCAAACTTGCCAATCACACACAGCTCTCCAACAGGCCAATCACACACAGCTCTCCAGACTTGCCAATTACACACAGCTCTCCAACAGGCCAATTACACACAACTCTCCAACAGGCCAATCACACACAGCTCTCCAACAGGCCAATCACACACAGCTCTCCAACAGGCCAATCACACACAACTCTCCAACAGGCCAATCACACACAGCTCTCCAACAGGTCAATCACACACAACTCTCCAACAGGCCAATTACACACAGCTCTCCAAGAGGCCAATCACACACAACTCTCCAACAGGCCAATTACACACAACTCTCCAACAGGCCAATCACACACAGCTCTCCAAACAGGCCAATCACACAAAGCTCTCCAAACTTGCCAATCACACACAGCTCTCCAACAGGCCAATCACACACAGCTCTCCAACAGGCCAATCACACACAGCTCTCCAACAGGCCAATCACACACAGCTCTCCAACAGGCCAATCACACACAACTCTCAAACAGGCCAATCACACATAACTCTCCAACAGGCCAATCACACACAACTCTCCAACAGGCCAATCACACACAGCTCTCCAAACTTGCCAATCACACACAGCTCTCCAACAGGCCAATCACACACAGCTCTCCAAACTTGCCAATCACACACAGCTCTCCAACAGGCCAATCACACACAGCTCTCCAACAGGCCAATCACACACAGCTCTCCAACAGGCCAATCACACACGGCTCTCCAACAGGCCAATCACACACAACTCTCCAACAGGCCAATCACACACAGCTCTCCAAACCGGCCAATCACACAAAACTCTCCAAAAGACCAATCACACACAACTCTCCAAACATGCCAATCACACACAGCTCTCCAACAGGCAAATCACACACAGATCTCCAACAGGCCAATCACACACAGCTCTCCAACAGGCCAATCACACACAGCTCTCCAACAGGCCAATCACACACAGCTCTCCAAACAGGCCAATCACACAAAGCTCTCCAAACTTGCCAATCACACACAGCTCTCCAAACTTGCCAATCACACACAGCTCTCCAACAGGCCAATCACACAGAGCTCTCCAACAGGCCAATCACAGACAGCTCTCCAACAGGCCAATCACACAAAGCTCTCCAACAGGCCAATCACACACGGCTCTCCAACAGGCCAATCACACACAACTCTCCAACAGGCCAATCACACACAGCTCTCCAAACCGGCCAATCACACAAAACTCTCCAAAAGACCAATCACACACAACTCTCCAAACATGCCAATCACACACAGCTCTCCAACAGGCAAATCACACACAGATCTCAAACAGGCCAATCACACACAGCTCTCCAACAGGCCAATCACACACAGCTCTCCAACAGGCCAATCACACACAGCTCTCCAAACAGGCCAATCACACAAAGCTCTCCAAACTTGCCAATCACACACAGCTCTCCAAACTTGCCAATCACACACAGCTCTCCAACAGGCCAATCACACAGAGCTCTCCAACAGGCCAATCACAGACAGCTCTCCAACAGGCCAATCACACGCAACTCTCCAACAGACCAATCACACACAGCTCTCCAAACTTGCCAATCACACACAACTCTCCAACAGGCCAATCACACACAGCTCTCCAAACCGGCCAATCACACAAAACTCTCCAAAAGACCAATCACACACAACTCTCCAAACATGCCAATCACACACAGCTCTCCAACAGGCAAATCACACACAGATCTCCAACAGGCCAATCACACACAGCTCTCCAACAGGCCAATCACACACAGCTCTCCAACAGGCCAATCACACACAGCTCTCCAAACAGGCCAATCACACAAAGCTCTCCAAACTTGCCAATCACACACAGCTCTCCAACAGGCCAATCACACACGGCTCTCCAACAGGCCAATCACACACAACTCTCAAACAGGCCAATCACACAAAGCTCTCCAAACTTGCCAATCACACACAGCTCTCCAAACAGGCCAATCACACAAAGCTCTCCAAACTGGCCAATCAAACACAGCTCTCCAACAGGCCAATCACACACAGCTCTCCAACAGGCCAATCACACACAACTCTCAAACAGGCCAATCACACATAACTCTCCAACAGGCCAATCACACACAGCTCTCCAACAGGCCAATCACACAGAGCTCTCCAACAGGCCAATCACACAAAGCTCTCCAACAGGCCAATCACACACAGCTCTCCAAACCGGCCAATCACACAAAACTCTCCAACTAGCCAATCAAACACAGCTCTCCAAACCGGCCAATCACACAAAACTCTCCAACAGACCAATCACACAGCTCTCCAACAGGCCAATCAAACACAGCTCTCCAAACTTGCCAATCACACACAGCTCTCCAACAGGCCAATCACACAAAGCTCTCCAAAAGGCCAATCACACACAGCTCACCAACAGGCCAATCACACACAGCTCTCCAACTAGCCAATCAAACACAGCTCTCCAAACCGGCCAATCACACAAAACTCTCCAACAAACCAATCACACAGCTCTCCAACAGGCCAATCAAACACAGCTCTCCAAACTTGCCAATCACACACAGCTCTCCAACAGGCCAATCACACACAGCTCTCCAAACATGCCAATCACACACAGCTCTCCAACAGGCAAATCACACACAGATCTCCAACAGGCCAATCACACACAGCTCTCCAACAGGCCAATCACACACAGCTCTCCAACAGGCCAATCACACACAGCTCTCCAAACAGGCCAATCACACAAAGCTCTCCAAACTTGCCAATCACACACAGCTCTCCAACAGGCCAATCACACACGGCTCTCCAACAGGCCAATCACACACAACTCTCAAACAGGCCAATCACACAAAGCTCTCCAAACTTGCCAATCACACACAGCTCTCCAAACAGGCCAATCACACAAAGCTCTCCAAACTGGCCAATCAAACACAGCTCTCCAACAGGCCAATCACACACAGCTCTCCAACAGGCCAATCACACACAACTCTCAAACAGGCCAATCACACATAACTCTCCAACAGGCCAATCACACACAGCTCTCCAACAGGCCAATCACACAGAGCTCTCCAACAGGCCAATCACACAAAGCTCTCCAACAGGCCAATCACACACAGCTCTCCAAACCGGCCAATCACACAAAACTCTCCAACTAGCCAATCAAACACAGCTCTCCAAACCGGCCAATCACACAAAACTCTCCAACAGACCAATCACACAGCTCTCCAACAGGCCAATCAAACACAGCTCTCCAAACTTGCCAATCACACACAGCTCTCCAACAGGCCAATCACACAAAGCTCTCCAACAGGCCAATCACACACAGCTCACCAACAGGCCAATCACACACAGCTCTCCAACTAGCCAATCAAACACAGCTCTCCAAACCGGCCAATCACACAAAACTCTCCAACAGACCAATCACACAGCTCTCCAACAGGCCAATCAAACACAGCTCTCCAAACTTGCCAATCACACACAGCTCTCCAACAGGCCAATCACACACAGCTCTCCAACAGGCCAATCACACACAGCTCTCAAACAGGCCAATTACACAAAGCTCTCCAAACTTGCCAATCACACACAGCTCTCCAACAGGCCAATCACACACAGCTCTCCAACAGGCCAATCACACACAGCTCTCCAACAGGCCAATCAAACACAGCTCTCCAAACCGGCCAATCACACAAAACTCTCCAACAGACCAATCACACAGCTCTCCAACAGGCCAATCAAACACAGCTCTCCAAACTTGCCAATCACACACAGCTCTCCAACAGGCCAATCACACACAGCTCTCCAACAGGCCAATCACACACAGCTCTCAAACAGGCCAATTACACAAAGCTCTCCAAACTTGCCAATCACACACAGCTCTCCAACAGGCCAATCACACAGAGCTCTCCAACAGGCCAATCACAGACAGCTCTCCAACAGGCCAATCACACGCAACTCTCCAACAGACCAATCACACACAGCTCTCCAAACTGGCCAATCACACACAACTCTCCAACAGGCCAATCACACACAGCTCTCCAAACCGGCCAATCACACAAAACTCTCCAAAAGACCAATCACACACAACTCTCCAAACATGCCAATCACACACAGCTCTCCAACAGGCAAATCACACACAGCTCTCCAACAGGCAAATCACACACAGCTCTCCAACAGGCCAATCACACACGGCTCTCCAACAGGCCAATCACACACAACTCTCAAACAGGGCAATCACACAAAGCTCTCCAAACTTGCCAATCACACACAGCTCTCCAAACAGGCCAATCACACAAAGCTCTCCAAACTGGCCAATCAAACACAGCTCTCCAACAGGCCAATCACACACAACTCTCAAACAGGCCAATCACACATAACTCTTCAACAGGCCAATCACACACAGCTCTCCAACAGGCCAATCACACACAACTCTCCAACAGGCCAATCACACACAGCTCTCCAAACTTGCCAATCACACACAGCTCTCCAACAGGCCAATCACAAACAGCTCTCCAAACTTGCCAATCACACACAGCTCTCCAACAGGCCAATCACACAAAGCTCTCCAAACTGGCCAATCACACAAAGCTCTCCAGACTTGCCAATCACACACAGCTCTCCAACAGGCCAATTACACACAACTCTCCAACAGGCCAATCACACACAGCTCTCCAACAGGCCAATCACACACAGCTCTCCAACAGGCCAATCACACACAACTCTCCAACAGGCCAATCACACACATCTCTCCAAACTGGCCAATCACACAAAGCTCTCCAGACTTGCCAATCACACACAGCTCTCCAACAGGCCAATCACACACAACTCTCCAACAGGCCAATTACACACAACTCTCCAACAGGCCAATCACACACAGCTCTCCAAACAGGCCAATCACACAAAGCTCTCCAAACTTGCCAATCACACACAGCTCTCCAACAGGCCAATCACACACAGCTCTCCAGACTTGCCAATTACACACAGCTCTCCAACAGGCCAATTACACACAACTCTCCAACAGGCCAATCACACACAGCTCTCCAACAGGCCAATCACACACAGCTCTCCAACAGGCCAATCACACACAACTCTCCAACAGGCCAATCACACACAGCTCTCCAACAGGCCAATCACACACAACTCTCCAACAGGCCAATTACACACAGCTCTCCAAGAGGCCAATCACACACAACTCTCCAACAGGCCAATTACACACAACTCTCCAACAGGCAAATCACACACAGCTCTCCAAACAGGCCAATCACACAAAGCTCTCCAAACTTGCCAATCACACACAGCTCTCCAACAGGCCAATCACACACAGCTCTCCAACAGGCCAATCACACACAGCTCTCCAACAGGCCAATCACACACAGCTCTCCAACAGGCCAATCACACACAACTCTCAAACAGGCCAATCACACATAACTCTCCAACAGGCCAATCACACACAACTCTCCAACAGGCCAATCACACACAGCTCTCCAAACTTGCCAATCACACACAGCTCTCCAACAGGCCAATCACACACAGCTCTCCAAACTTGCCAATCACACACAGCTCTCCAACAGGCCAATCACACACAGCTCTCCACACTTGCCAATCACACACAGCTCTCCAACAGGCAAATCACACACAACTCTCCAAAGTGGCCAATCACACACAGCTCTCCAAACTTGCCAATCACACACAGCTCTCCAACAGGCAAATCACACACAGCTCTCCAACAGGCCAATCACACACAACTCTCCAAACTGGCCAATCACACACAGCTCTCCAAACTGGCCAATCACACACAGCTATCCAACAGGCCAATCACACACAGCTCTCCAACAGGCCAATCACACACAGCTCTCCAACAGGCCAATCACACACAGCTCTCCAACAGGCCAATCACACACAGCTCTCCAACAGGCCAATCACACACAGCTCTCCAAACTGGTCAATCACACAAAGCTCTCCAGACTTGCCAATCACATACAGCTCTCCAACAGGCCAATCACACATAACTCTCCAACAGGCCAATCACACACAGCTCTCCAACAGGCCAATCACACACAGCTCTCCAACAGGCCAATCACACACAGCTCTCCAAACTGGCCACTCACACACAGCTCTCCAAGCCAGCCAATCACATACAGCTCTCCAAATTGGCCAATCACACAGAGCCATCCAAACAAGTGAATCACACGCAGCTCTCCAACAGACCAATCACACACAGCTCTCCAACAGGCCAATCACACACAACTCTCAAACAGACCAATCACACACAACTCTCCAACAGGCCAATCACACACAGCTCTCCAACAGGCCAATCACACACAACTCTCCAACAGGCCAATCACACACAACTGTCAAACAGGCCAATCACACATATCTCTCCAACAGGCCAATCACACATAACTCTCCAACAGGCCAATCACACACAACTCTCCAACAGGCCAATCACACACAACTCTCCAACAGGCCAATCACACATAACTGTCCAACAGGCCAATCACACACAGCTCTCCAACAGGCCAATCACACACAGCTCTCCAACAGGCCAATCACACACAGCTCTCCAACAGGCCAATCACACATAACTCTCCAACAGGCCAATCACACACAACTCTCCAACAGGCCAATCACACACAGCGCTCCAAACTTGCCAATCACACATAACTCTCCAACAGGCCAATCACACATAACTCTCTAACAGGCCAATCACACACAACTCTTCAACAGGCCAATCACACACAGCTCTCCAACAGGCCAATCACACACAGCTCTCCAAACTGGCCACTCACACAGCTCTCCAAGCCAGCCAATCACATACAGCTCTCCAAATTGGCCAATCACACAGAGCCATCCAAACAAATGAATCACACACAGCTCTCCAACAGGCCAATCACACAAAGCTCTCCAACAGGCCAATCACACACAACTCTCCAACAGGCCAATCACACACAGCTCTCCAAACTGGCCAATCACACACAGCTCTCCAAACTTGCCAATCACACACAGCTCTCCAACAGGCCAATCACACACAACTCTCCAACAGGCCAATCACACACAGCTCTCCAACAGGCCAATCACACACAGCTCTCCAACAGGCCAATCACACACAGCTCTCCAACAGGCCAATCACACACAGCTCTCCAACAGGCCAATCACACATAACTCTCCAACAGGCCAATCACACACAGCTCTCCAAACTTGCCAATCACACATAACTCTCCAACAGGCCAATCACACATAACTTTCAAACAGGCCAATTACACATAACTGTCCAACAGGCCAATCACACATAACTCTCCAACAGGCCAATCACACACAGCTCTCCAACAGGCCAATCACACACAGCTCTCCAAACTGGCCACTCACACAAAGCTCTCCAACAGGCCAATTACACACAGCTCTCCAACAGGCTAATTACACACAACTCTCCAACAGGCCAATCACACATAACTCTCCAACAGGCCAATAACACAGCTCTCCAACAGGCCAATCACACACAGCTCTCCAAACATGCCAATCACACACAGCTCTCCAACAGGCCAATCACACACAGCTCTCCAACAGGCCAATCACACACAGCTCTCCAACAGTCCAATCACACACAGCTCTCCAAACTGGCCACTCACACACAGCTCTCCAAGCCAACCAATCACATACAGCTCTCCAAATTGGCCAATCACACAGAGCCATCCAAACAAATGAATCACATACAGCTCTCCAACAGGCCAATCACACACAACTCTCCAACAGGCCAATCACACACAACTCTCAAACAGGCCAATCACACACAGCTTTCCAACAGGCCAATCACACACATCCCTCCAACAGGCCAATCACACACAACTCTCCGACAGGCCAATCACACACAGCTCTCCAACAGGCCAATCACACACAACTCTCCAACAGGCCAAGCACACACAGCTCTCCAAACTGGCCAATCACACAAAGCTCTCCAAACTTGCCAATCACACACAGCTCTCCAACAGGCCAATTACACACAGCTCTCCAAATTGGCCAATTACACACAACTCTCCAACAGGCCAATCACACATAACTCTCCAACAGGCCAATCACACACAACTCTCCGACAGGCCAATCACACACAACTCTCCAACAGGCCAATCACACACAACTGTCAAACAGGCCAATCACACATATCTCTCCAACAGGCCAATCACACACAGCTCTCCAACAGGCCAATCACACATAACTCTCTAACAGGCCAATCACACACAACTCTCCAACAGGCCAATCACACACAACTCTCCAACAGGCCAATCACACACAACTGTCAAACAGGCCAATCACACACAACTCTCCAACAGGCCAATCACACACAACTCTCCAACAGGCCAATCACACACAACTGTCAAACAGGCCAATCACACATATCTCTCCAACAGGCCAATCACACACAGCTCTCCAACAGGCCAATCACACATAACTCTCTAACAGGCCAATCACACACAACTCTCCAACAGGCCAATCACACACAACTCTCCAACAGGCCAATCACACACAACTGTCAAACAGGCCAATCACACATATCTCTCCAACAGGCCAATCACACATATCTCTCCAACAGGCCAATCACACATAACTCTCCAACAGGCCAATCACACACAGCTCTCCAACAGGCCAATCACACACAACTCTCCAACAGGCCAATCACACACAACTCTCCAACAGGCCAATCACACACAACTATCCAACAGGCCAATCACACACAACTGTCAAACAGGCCAATCACACATTTCTCTCCAACAGGCCAATCACACATAACTCTCCAACAGGCCAATCACACACAACTCTCCAACAGGCCAATCACACACAACTATCCAACAGGCCAATCACACACAACTGTCAAACAGGCCAATCACACATTTCTCTCCAACAGGCCAATCACACACAGCTCTCCAACAGGCCAATCACACACAACTCTCCAACAGGCCAATCACACACAACTCTCCAACAGGCCAATCACACACAACTATCCAACAGGCCAATCACACACAACTGTCAAACAGGCCAATCACACATTTCTCTCCAACAGGCCAATCACACACAACTCTCCAACAGGCCAATCACACACAACTCTCAAACAGGCCAATCACACATAACTCTCCAACAGGCCAATCACACACAGCTCTCCAACAGGCCAATCACACACAGCTCTCCAACAGGCCAATCACACACAGCTCTCCAACAGGCCAATCACACACAGCTCTCCAAACCGGCCAATCACACACAACTCTCCAACAGGCCAATCAAACACAGCTCTCCAACAGGCCAATCACACACAGCTCTCCAAACTTGCCAATCACACACAGCTCTCCAACAGGCCAATCACACACAGCTCTCCAAACTTGCCAATCACACACAGCTCTCCAACAGGCAAATCACACACAACTCTCCAAACTGGCCAATCACACACAGCTCTCCAAACTTGCCAATCACACACAGCTCTCCAACAGGCCAATCACACACAGCTCTCCAACAGGCCAATCACACACAGCTCTCCAACAGGCCAATCACACACAGCTCTCCAAACTGGCCAATCACACAAAGCTCTCCAAACTTGCCAATCACACACAGCTCTCCAACAGGCCAATTACACACAGCTCTCCAACAGGCCAATTACACACAACTCTCCAACAGGCCAATCACACACAGCTCTCCAACAGGCCAATCACACACAGCTCTCCAACAGGCCAATCACACACAGCTCTCCAACAGGCCAATCACACACAACTCTCCAAACTTGCCAATCACACATAACTCTCCAACAGGCCAATCACACATAACTCTCCAACAGGCCAATCACACACAGCTCTCCAACAGGCCAATCACACACAGCTCTCCAACAGGCCAATCACACTCAACTCTTCAACAGGCCAATCACACACAGCTCTCCAACAGGCCAATCACACACAGCTCTCCAAACTGGCCACTCACACACAGCTCTCCAAGCCAGCCAATCACATACAGCTCTCCAAATTGGCCAATCACACAGAGCCATCCAAACAAATGAATCACACACAGCTCTCCAACAGACCAATCACACACAACTCTCCAACAGGCCAATCACACACAACTCTCAAACAGACCAATCACACACAGCTTTCCAACAGGCCAATCACACACAGCTCTCCAACAGGCCAATCACACACAACTCTCAAACAGGCCAATCACACACAGCTTTCCAACAGGCCAATCACACACATCCCTCCAACAGGCCAATCACACACAACTCTCCGACAGGCCAATCACACACAGCTCTCCAACAGGCCAATCACACACAACTCTCCAACAGGCCAATCACACACAGCTCTCCAAACTGGCCAATCACACAAAGCTCTCCAAACTTGCCAATCACACACAGCTCTCCAACAGGCCAATTACACACAGCTCTCCAAATTGGCCAATTACACACAACTCTCCAACAGGCCAATCACACATAACTCTCCAACAGGCCAATCACACACAACTCTCCAACAGGCCAATCACACACAACTCTCCAACAGGCCAATCACACACAACTGTCAAACAGGCCAATCACACATATCTCTCCAACAGGCCAATCACACACAACTCTCCAACAGGCCAATCACACATAACTCTCCAACAGGCCAATCACACACAACTCTCCAACAGGCCAATCACACACAACTCTCCAACAGGCCAATCACACACAGCTATCCAACAGGCCAATCACACACAACTGTCAAACAGGCCAATCACACATATCTCTCCAACAGGCCAATCACACATAACTCTCCAACAGGCCAATCACACACAACTCTCCGACAGGCCAATCACACATAACTCTCCAACAGGCCAATCACACATAACTCTCCAACAGGCCAATCACACACAGCTCTCCAACAGGCCAATCACACACAGCTCTCCAACAGGCCAATCATACACAGCTCTCCAAACCGGCCAATCACACACAACTCTCCAACAGGCCAATCAAACACAGCTCTCCAACAGGCCAATCACTTACAGCTCTCCAAACTTGCCAATCACACACAGCTCTCCAACAGGCCAATCACACACAGCTCTACAAATTTGCCAATCACACACAGCTCTCCAAACTTGCCAATCACACACAGCTCTCCAACAGGCAAATCACACACAACTCTCCAAACTGGCCAATCACACACAGCTCTCCAAACTTGCCAATCACACACAGCTCTCCAACAGGCCAATCACACACAGCTCTCCAACAGGCCAATCACACACAGCTCTCCAACAGGCCAATCACACACAGCTCTCCAAACTGGCCAATCACACAAAGCTCTCCAAACTTGCCAATCACACACAGCTCTCCAACAGGCCAATTACACACAGCTCTCCAACAGGCCAATTACACACAACTCTCCAACAGGCAAATCACACACAGCTCTCCAACAGGCCAATCACACACAGCTCTCCAACAGGCCAATCACACACAGCTCTCCAACAGGCCAATCACACACAACTCTCCAAACTTGCCAATCACACATAACTCTCCAACAGGCCAATCACACATAACTCTCCAACAGGCCAATCACACACAACTCTTCAACAGGCCAATCACACACAGCTCTCCAACAGGCCAATCACACACAGCTCTCCAAACTGGCCACTCACACACAGCTCTCCAAGCCAGCCAATCACATACAGCTCTCCAAATTGGCCAATCACACAGAGCCATCCAAACAAATGAATCACACACAGCTCTCCAACAGACCAATCACACACAACTCTCAAACAGACCAATCACACACAGCTTTCCAACAGGCCAATCACACACAGCTCTCCAACAGGCCAATCACACACAACTCTCAAACAGGCCAATCACACACAGCTTTCCAACAGGCCAATCACACACATCCCTCCAACAGGCCAATCACACACAACTCTCCGACAGGCCAATCACACACAGCTCTCCAACAGGCCAATCACACACAACTCTCCAACAGGCCAATCACACACAGCTCTCCAAACTGGCCAATCACACAAAGCTCTCCAAACTTGCCAATCACACACAGCTCTCCAACAGGCCAATTACACACAGCTCTCCAAATTGGCCAATTACACACAACTCTCCAACAGGCCAATCACACATAACTCTCCAACAGGCCAATCACACACAACTCTCCAACAGGCCAATCACACACAACTCTCCAACAGGCCAATCACACACAACTGTCAAACAGGCCAATCACACATATCTCTCCAACAGGCCAATCACACACAACTCTCCAACAGGCCAATCACACATAACTCTCCAACAGGCCAATCACACACAACTCTCCAACAGGCCAATCACACACAACTCTTCAACAGGCCAATCACACACAACTCTCCAACAGGCCAATCACACACAACTGTCAAACAGGCCAATCACACATATCTCTCCAACAGGCCAATCACACATAACTCTCCAACAGGCCAATCACACACAACTCTCCAACAGGCCAATCACACATAACTCTCCAACAGGCCAATCACACATAACTCTCCAACAGGCCAATCACACACAGCTCTCCAACAGGCCAATCACACACAGCTCTCCAACAGGCCAATCATACACAGCTCTCCAAACAGGCCAATCAAACACAGCTCTCCAACAGGCCAATCACTTACAGCTCTCCAAACTTGCCAATCACACACAGCTCTCCAACAGGCCAATCACACACAGCTCTACAAATTTGCCAATCACACACAGCTCTCCAAACTTGCCAATCACACACAGCTCTCCAACAGGCCAATCACACACAACTCTCCAAACTGGCCAATCACACACAGCTCTCCAAACTTGCCAATCACACACAACTCTCCAACAGGCCAATCACACACAACTCTCCAACACGCCAATCACACACAATTCTCCAACAGGCCAATCACACACAGCTCTCCAACAGGCCAATCACACACAGCTCTACAAATTTGCCAATCAGACACAGCTCTCCAAACTGGCCAATCACACACAGCTCTCCAACAGGCAAATCAAACACAACTCTCCAAACTGGCCAATCACACACAGCTCTCCAAACTTGCCAATCACACACAACTCTCCAACAGGCCAATCACACACAACTGTCAAACAGGCCAATCACACATATCTCTCCAACAGGCCAATCACACATAACTCTCCAACAGGCCAATCACACACAACTCTCCAACAGGCCAATCACACACAACTCTCAAACAGGCCAATCACACATAACTGTCCAACAGGCCAATCACACATAACTGTCCAACAGGCCAATCACACATAACTCTCCAACAGGCCAATCACACACAGCTCTCCAACAGGCCAATCACACACAGCTCTCCAACAGGCCAATCACACACAGCTCTCCAAACCGGCCAATCACACACAACTCTCCAACAGGCCAAGCAAAAACAGCTCTCAAAACTAGCCAATCACACACAGCTCTCCAAACCAGCCAATCACACAGGGTGTACAGGGTGGTCTCTGTGCTGAGTGTGTACAGAGTGGTCTGTTAGCTGTGTGTGTGTGTGTACAGTGTGGTCTGTGTGCTGTGTGTGTACATGGTGGTCTCTGTGCTGTGTGTGTACAGTGTGGTCTCTGTGCTGTGTGTGTACAGGGTGGTCTGTTAGTTGTGTGTGTGTGTACAGGGTGGTCTGTGTGCTGTGTGTGTGAGTGTGTGTGTGTGTGTGTGTGTACAGGGTGGTCTGTGTGTGTGTATGTGTACAGGGCGGTCTGTGTGCTGTTTGTGTACAGGGTGGTCTGTGTGCTGTGTGTGTACAGTGTGGTCTCTGTGCTGTGCGTGTGTGTGTGTGTGTATGTGTACAGGGTGGTCTGTGTGTGTGTATGTGTACAGGGCGGTCTGTGTGCTGTTTGTGTACAGGGTGGTCTGTGTGCTGTGTTTGTGTACAGGGTTGTGTGTGTGCTGTGTGTGTACAGGGTGGTCTCTGTGCTGTGTGTGTGTACAGGGTGGTCTGTGTGCTGTGTGTGTGTACAGAGTGGCCTGTGTGCTGTGTGTGTACAGGGTGGTCTCTGTGCTGTGTGTGTACAGTGTGGTCTCTGTGCTGTGTGTATGTACAGTGTGGACTCTGTGCTGTGCGTGTGTGTGTGTGTGTGTATGTGTACAGGGCGGTCTGTGTGCTGTTTGTGTACAGGGTGGTCTGTGTGCTGTGTTTGTGTACAGCGTGGTCTGTGTGCTGTGTGGGTACAGAGTGGTCTGTGTGCTGTGTGTGTGTACAGGGTGGTCTCTGTTCTGTGTGTGTACAGTGTGGTCTCTATGCGGTGTGTGTGTACAGTGTGGTCTGTATCCTATGTGTGTGTACAGTGTGGTCTGTGTGCTGTGTGTGTGAACAGGGTGGTCTCTGTGCTGAGTGTGTACAGGGTAGTCTGTGTGTGTATACAGGGTGGTCTTTGTTCTGTGTGTGTGTACAGGGTGATCTGTGTGCTGTGTG